>NW_026615875.1:0-35633 GCF_000801105.2 Raphanus sativus
ACAGTATTATCCGAATAAGTGTCCGTATTGTGTATTTTGATCCGAATAACTTATACAGTTTGGTTCTTCAAAGTTACTAATTAACATGAGCTTGACATGTGTCAATAAAAAAAATAAGATCATGACATGTGTCAATACATTTTTTTTAAAGAAGTTAAAAGAGATTTAAAAAAAAAGAAAAATTATTATTATTACAAAAAACATCTTTTTATGGTTTCTTTTAGGATTTTATAAAAGGAAAATTACTATTATATAGTATACAATATTTTATAAAATTGGTATTTTTAAATTTCGTTTTTTATATCACATACTCTTCTTACAATTTTTATTTGTTAATTTAATACTAAGATTGTGACATGTGTTTAATATTTTATCTTATTATGAATAGTTAGGGATCTTATTCAAAAATAGAATTTTCTTTTTTCTCAAATCCTAACCAATTTTGTTTTTGTAAAATACTAATTTTCCTATAAATAATTAGCTTTCCTTTTTAATAGATAACTGTATGTTTTTAAAAATATAAACCAAAATAACTACAAATATTTCACATCTATATGCTTTTATGGTTTCTTTTTAGGATTCTAGAAAAAGAAAATACTATTACAAAATATAACAAGATTTTTTAAATATTGGTATTTTAAAATTCGTTTTTAATATCACATACTATTTTAAACAATTTTTATTTGCTAATTTAATACTAGCTTTTTAGTATCATGTTTAACATCAAATTATTAAAAAAAGTTATTATTGAATAAAGTTTTACAATTCACCTTGGTTTGGATTTAAAAAGAAAACATATTCTATTTTTTCTTCCACAATACTATTGTTAAGAAATTATGTTTTCTTGTAAACAGTTATTCACACAATCAAGATTCATAAATATAGTCTTCAGCATTCACATAATTTTTTGTAGTTATAAGATGCATGTAGTTATGGTTCATTATCATTAATTAAATAATAAAAAGATGATACAAAATGATTTCTATTGGTTGAACAACTAAAATTTCAGCAGACAAACCAAACTATATAGATGATATCAAATGCACAAAAAGAAAATTTAAGAACCCTGCAATTTGCAAAACAAAGTTCACTAAATGACTAAGAAAACTTTTAGAATATATGTAAATAGAAGAACAACATAAAACAAGTAATAGAAACACTATGTCACTAGGAAAGACATGCGCCTTGCGCAGGGTGAATGTATAAAACTAAAATTTATAATATATAGTAGGTTCAAATTTATATGTGATCAATCTTAATATTTTGATATCTATGTAATTATGTTTTCTATTGTATAAGTTAGGCCCGGGATCATTTATAATTGTAATTGTAGAGAAAAATGTGTATTTATTTACACAAAAACTATTTACTAATCTGATAATATTTACAAAGTTTAAATTTGCCTCTTTTATGATTTTTTTTGTTTCGGGTTGTTTTTGTTTAGTATATCTAATAAAATAGTTTTTCATGCATGATTATATACTATTTCTGAAATTATAAAACTAATATTTATATTTTATCTCATAATTTTTTTTATTCTGAAAATACTTAATTTTAATTAAATAAGGGCTTACTTTTGATGGACATGTTGCCTAACTAAACATTTATAAACATATTAATTTTAATATTAATTTTTGTATTCTGAAAAATACTTAATTTGATTAAATAAGGGCATACTTTTGATGGACATGTTGCCTAACTAAACATTTATAAACTATTAAACATAATAACTAAACATTTGTCATAAACTTGAAGCCACTCTATAAAAAATACACTGATAACAGAAATGTTAGAATCTTTAAAAAGAACACACGAAAAAATAAAATATATAATGAAGCTAATAATTGATGAAACCATTTTGATAGTTTCACAACCTTGAGAAGAATATTGCTTCCATAGGTGAAATTTTCACCTTAATTCTCCACAAACTTTTATATCCTGTTGAAAATACACCCAATAAAAATTAGTTAAAAGCTCTAATAAAAACAGACGATTGCTTCAAATATGGAATCAAACCAAGTTTGTACTCACGTTGGAATCAACCAAAACCAATTTGATAGTCTCACCACCCTGAGTATCTTAGGTAAATTATATTAGCTAAGTCAAGGAATGCAAGAAGATGTAAAGGACAATCTGATTTATTAGGTTTTCTTTGAAAGAAAGTGTATATTACTACTTCTCAAGGAAAGCAACATGCATATAATTTTAAAAACAAAACCTGTGAATTAGAAAGGTAAAGCTGCATAACTTTCTCCATACGCAAAAATAGCTCAACTTCGATTCTTGGTCTCTCGCATCAAAATGCTATGGCTGCAATAGAAAAATTGTTATAAGACAATAAAACACACCAACATGTACACGCATTATAGCATAGTAAAAGTAATTGAAACCAAAGCTAATTGACAATCTTACTCTAGCATCGACAAAAACCATCTCAATGGTCTCACCACCCGCAACTGAATATTGGTCCCATAAACGGATGATCTTGACCTTAACCTTCCATATTGACTTGAACGGTTTCAACTCGGAGATCAGGTTCATGGCAGCCATGGCTAAAAGGTTTAGTTATGACTCTACGAAGATGCTTTGTGGGGATTTGATAGCGGAATGGCTTACCTCCACTATCCTTATATATATTTTTAGATCTCCGGCACCAATTTTAAATTTCCGCAAATATTTTGGCAATTAATACCCGATATTGCACTTGTCAATCACTCAAAGGCCTAATTAAAACATAAATGACAGCATAATTGCCAAAATCAAACATCGAACATATTATTAAAATGAATGATTGCGTAATCATGATGGACGGATTACATGAAGACCGTGAATACCAAGGCTAAATGACAGCAGTATTTTCTAAAACTGAAACCTAATTAAAGTCACTAAATTAATACACGAAATTTACAATGTCAATAAATTTTATACATGATTACCATACATGCTTCTTTGAGCAAAAATAAAATCAAGTTTGTATTTGTTTCTGCAAAATCAGAACACAGTTTTTACCATATAAAATTTATACATTAAATGATTGCGTAATTAATGCCATTATACACGACCATATTGACTTACTATAGATGTATACACGACCATATACATTAAATGATTACATTAAATGATTGCGTAATTAATGCCATTTATTTAAAATAGATGGACTCGCATTTATGTATGTGGTTAAATCAATATATACATGAATTATTTGGAAATAGGTAAGCATCCCTTTATAAATTGTCGAATGAACAATGTCAATAAGTTTTATACATGATTACCATACATGCTTCTTTGAGCAAAAATAAAATCAAAGTTTGTATTTGTTTCTGCAAAATCAGAACACAGTTTTTACCATATAAAATTTATACATTAAACCTATAAAATTATTTTAATTGCAGCATTCCTTTTTAAATAACCTTATTTTCAAGGTCAAAAAAAATATTGATTTAAGATAATTACAAATCAGTAAACATTGCTTTAAGATGAAGAATTTTCTTAGTAAATAAAAATAATTACAAGATGAGCTCTTTCTTATATAAAGTTGGTAATTATATACTTAAAAAAAGAGAATTTAAAAAGTTCAGTTTTCCTTTTTTAAAAGTCGTAAACAAACAAAACTGAAAAGAAAAAGATATATAAATAATCATTAATAAAGTATTTTTAACGTGGTTTTAAGATAGTTACAAAATACACCATATTATTTTAAAGATAAATTTCTCTGCAAATTAAAATATTTACAAAAATATATTTTCTTATAAATATTTAATAGTATTTCTCCTGCTAAAAATATTAAACCAAAGAGAACTGTTAAAACAATTCTTATAAGTTTTCTTTAATTGTAGTATTCCTTTTTACAGAATCTTATTTGCAAGGTTAAATAAAAACGTATGGGTTTAAAATATTTGCAAATATAAGTTTATGTTAATTGTAATATTCCTTTTATAAGGAACCTTATTTTCAAGGTCAAATAAAATACATGATTTTAAAATAACTAGATTATGACCGCTCTTAAAAAGACGGATATATGTTTCATTTTGCATTTAAAAAAAATTATACTTGTGTTTTTTAGTCATATCTATATTTTTCTTTGTATCATAATTTTCTTAAATGATTAATAAAAAGTTTTAATTGTATTAAAATAGTTGGACCACACATCTATCAATAGGTTATGATCATGTTTTAATAGGATAGACTAGAGCTCGATCCGCGTTAAAACGCGGGTTATGTTTCTTTTTTATGTAGTTTACAAAATTGGCAAAAAATTATTCTAGAAATTATATTACTAGATAATATTTTTTGGTTATTTAGGATGATGTTGCTGTCGAATCTGTGTAGACGATAGCGGATGTGTGTTGTATTCTAAATAAGGTGTATTTAATTCCATTTCTGCAGTGTCCCTAATATTTTGGTTCTTGTATGGTTTAAAACAGAAGAATAAATATACCTTTCTAAAGCTATAATTAGTATAATATAAAAAATAAATAGGCAGGTTTCAATATTTTTAGGAAATATGGTTTGTTTTTAGAAAAATATCGTTTGTTTGATTTAGAGTTATTAGTATAGTATTTAACTTCATAAAATATATTTAAACAAATACCTAAAACAATGGAAGAAATATTTGTTAGAACCTAACATTATTGATTATTAATAAAATTGTCCTATTAAGATTTTTCTATAGTAGATAAAATTATTGACTATCTATCTATCTATAATAATAAAGTTGAAGTATCTGCTTTCTTAGGCGTCCACGTCGATCTGTAGGGTGGGGGGAATGACGACACGTGTCGACATGGTAGTGGTTGGTGGATTTCACGTGTTATCGTTAACTCATGCGCGTTGTTTTTTTTTCTCTTTTCTTTATGAGAAAAAGCGACACGTCAGCACCTCACACATGCGATGTAGACTTCATTTACGGATTATGTCTTTTGGGCTTTGATAATTGGACTCTGTTTATTTATGCATAACTTATGGTTATTTTTGTTGGGCTTAGACAACATTGGCCCATTGCAATTGGCCTCTTCTTCCACGCTGCAGATACCCTAATACCATCTTTATCGTCGTAACACACAAACTGAGTAACATAATCAAGATTTATGTTTAATCCATAAACTCAGCATTTAATCTCAGTAAATTCTTCCCCACTACTTCTCATTTCACCAGAACCTTGATCTCTTCGGATTCTTCAGGATTTGGATCCCATAAATAGGCGTTCCTGACTTCATGATTATCACAGAATCATTTTTTTTCTCACTCAGAACTCAGACACAGACCAGCAAAAACGATGGATGCTCCCCAGATCTCCCTTTCCGAGTTGAGGCCAGGACGTTGCGCGCGGATCGTTGTGACGCGCATGCTCCGATTTTGTGTCGATATGCTTCTCTTGGATGATCAGGTGAGTTTAGTTTTTTTTTTCCTCTTATTTTTTGCCTTGGATTCTAGCTTCTGATTACAAAGATCCTTATTTTGCAGCCTTTTCTCATCCAAAAATATGTTTCTGTCCATTGGATGAACACGTTCCGAGAACTTCTTCGTGAAAAAGCTATGTATGAGCTAAGTGGATTTGATGTGACTAGAAGCATCAATCATATCAAGCTTTGTGATTCTGTTGTGTCTATCCGGCCGAACGAGTTTACAATGATGTTTGAAGTGGCAGCAGTTGCTAATCTGATCTCTGATCTCTACTGAGATGTTCAGTTTCCGATCTCTTGAGGAACTCATGGCATTAGCTAGCACTAACGTTCAGCTTCCAAGTATGTCTTCATATTTCTTTGTCCATTAGAAGTTAAATGTATGTATTCATTCATCTTATACCGTATTACCCTCTTTGTTACAGACATCATTGGTGAGGTTTCTGATATCAGGACAACATACAATGATCACACTCAGACAACTCAGCGAGTGGTGGTTACTATCAGAGTAGATAAGTAATTTCTCTGTCCATATTTGATTCGTTTTTAAGGGATAATAATTTACATTTGTAAGAGGAAATGATTGTGAGCAACTTCTTTCCTTGGCAGCGATGCAACTGTTCTCGTCAGTGTTTTTGATAGTGTAGCTGAGCTACTCAACAAGAGGCTGGAGGCTGTTGTGGTCCAACCTAAAGTGATGGTGGCTAAGAGCATCAATCCTAAGTTTATAGGAGGTGAGTAGTTTCATATTATATTTAGTGGATTTCATGGTTCCATGTGTTAATCTTTAAATGATATGCATGTCGATTTTATCTCAATGCTACCTCTAGGACTCATTTATATTTTGATAATGAGGTGACGGCAAGCCAGACTCTATTTTAGCAGTAACTATCTGATTTCTCACTCCTTTACAAATGATCTTTACACATGGGTTTTTCCATTTCTGATAGTAAACCATTTATAGGTTGTCTTCCAAACCCGAGAACGACTCCACAAGTGGGAAGCATGCCTGGACACTGTATGAGCAACCAACCAATTTAGCTGACGTTCTAAAAAGACCAGATATAGATAGGACTATGTTCACAGCATGGATGGTTGCAAATGAGACTTACGAAGAGGCCCGAGAGCTGACCTTTGCTAAATTTTGGAGTAGGTTTACATATCACAATGATGAAATAATCTGGACACCAAGAAAAAAGGGTACTGCTATAGGAAGGATAACTCACATCCACCCATCTGCTGGTGATCTCTATTACTTGAGGATTTTGGTTAATGTTATACGAGGTCCAACAAGTTTTGATTCTCTCTATACTGTTGGTGATGTGACGTTCGAAGCGTTTCGGGATGTATGTTACGTTAGAGGGTTACTAGATGATGATAAAGAGTGGCATGCAGCTGTAGATGAGGCATCATATTGGGCAACTGGAAGACAATTATGTCGACTGTTCGTTCTTCTCTTGATATACTGCGAGGTTGGTAACCCTCTAAAGTTGTGGAGCCATGTGTGTAGACATTTGGCTGAGGTAACTAAGAACCATTTAAGTTGATAAGTGGGTCAATTCCACAAGTTTTTAATATTTTCTTGCTATGATGATTTTAGACTCAAAGCTCCCTGCTTTATGTTTTTAAATAATAAATGAAAAACAAAAAAAAAGGAAATTTAAATTGCCCAAAAAATCATCATGTTCTTACTCTGAATTGGATAATTACCAAATATGCAAACATATTGAAAATTTGATACGCATAGAATCTATAATTATTCCTGCTTAAAACATAGTAATTCGATGCGATTATCCTAAGTGCAATAATATAATTGCGTTGAAAGCCTTTTTGTTCAAAAAAATAATATAATTACGGTTAAGTCATCCCACACAAATACCTAATGTCGTGTTTAACATTTTTTTTGGTCGTGTTTAACCTATATTTATAAGATATTTAAAATGTCGTGTTTAACCTATATTTACAAGATATTTAAAAACCACAACCATACTAAGGTTTTGACCATATGACTCAAGTTCTCTGGCTGATAAAAACAGAAACATTATTTGGAAATGATAATTGGCAATTTGAAAGGAACACATAACGTAGCTTCTAATTATTATCAACCAAAACCAAAAAACTTCAGCACAAACTCGCTACCATGCAATTGTAGATCACCTAGGTACAGTCTACAGAGCTCTGAAAACAGACTTAATCAATCGATCATATAATTCTCCATGGAAACAGTTAATATTCCTCTACTTAACTGTTCTTCTGCCATACTAATGTCATTATACGTCGTTAATTATAAAACTGTTATCAATGATTTGAGTCCGAATACGTTAAGGCCAAAATAACTGAGGCTATAAGAAGACAGTTTACAGTAGAATACGTTAATTTTTAATTTTCGGGTAAACGTATTCTAGATGTTGTCAGCAAATATAATCAAAAAACGAGTGAAGATATTTAAATATCTTCACTCAAATCTTCATATGAGTGAAGATATTTAAATATCTTCATAATAGCTCATATTATTATCAAGGTTTGCCCTCGAGGACCAAACTAGAGGGCAAACCTTGATAATCAAGGAACAAAGAGATGCCCGAATAAGAGAAGAATCCTTTGAAGAGATACTTGCAAACACTAATGGTCTATGCTGTATTACAGATGCTTCATGGATCTCCTCAACACAGCAAGCAGTAATTGGATGGATTCTTTACAATCAAAATGGGCACATGCATGTAAATGGATGATCAATTATTCAGCATACTAGTTCCGCACTAGAAGCTGAAGCTGAAGCTCTCAGGTGGGTATTCCTAGAACTTAATAGACTATGCTATAAAGGAGTAACTTTCTATGGTGATTCAGTGAAGCTGTATCATACTCTGCAGAATTTACACAGAAGACAAAGAGATGGAAGTTGGAGTCACTTGAAGATCTCTGTCACCATCAGAGATATTTTACAGCTATGTAAAAGTTTTGAAGGTTATAATTTTGTTAACATCTCTAGAAAAGCTAATGTCAAGGCTGATAACTTAGCTAAATATGCTAGAAAAATTCCCAGAACATGGTTGTATCTTGGAACAATGATGTATGTTAATGTTATAAAAGGATAGCCAAATTTCATTGGTATTATAAAGCCATAAAATAGAAGAAGCAACAACAAAAGAAAATCAAAAAACAATTTCATCAAAAAAAAAACAAAAGCAATGAATCATGTTGCTTATTAAAGAAACAACTTAAAATTAGTAGTAGGGCGTTTTGTAGACGTATGGTGGTGGTGGAGACTTGTAGTTTATTTTGGGGGAAGGAGAGTAATATGGTGGAGGTGGTGGGGAGTTGTAGACGTATGGTGGTGGTGGAGACTTGTAATCAACCTTCGGCGAAGGAGAATAGTATGGTGGAGGTGGTGGGGAGCTGTATACATATGGCGGTGGTGGAGACTTGTATTCGGGCTTGGGGGAAGGAGAGTAGTATGGTGGAGGTGGTGGTGAGCTGTAGACGTATGGTGGTGGTGGAGACTTGTAGTTTACCTTCGGGAAAGGAGAGTAATATGGTGGAGGTGGTGGGGAGCTGTAGACGTATGGTGGTGGTGGAGACTTGTAGTTTACTTTCGGGGAAGGAGAGTAGTATGGTGGAGGTGGTGGGGAATTGTAGACGTATGGCGGTGGTGGAGACTTGTATTCAACTTTTGGGGATGGAGAGTAGTATGGTGGAGGTGATGGGGAGCTGTAGACGTATGGAGGTGGTGGAGACTTGTAATCTACCTTTGGAAAAGGAGAGTAGTATGGTGGAGGTGGTGGAGAGTTGTAGACGTATGGAGGTGGTGGAGACTTGTACTCTACCTTCGGGGAAGGAGAGTAGTATGGTGGAGGTGGTGGGGAGTTGTATACGTATGGCGGTGGTGGAGATTTGTAGTCAACTTTTGGAGAAGGAGAGTAGTATGGTGGAGGTGGTGGGGAGCTGTATACGTATCGCGGTGGTGGAGATTTGTAGTCAACTTTTGGGGAAGGAGAGTAGTATGGTGGAGGTGGTGGGGAGCTGTAGACGTATGGGGGTGGTGGAGACTTGTACTCTACCTTCGGAGAGGGAGAGTAGTATGGTGGAGGTGGTGGGGAGCTGTAGACATATGGTGGTGGTGGAGACTTGTAGTCAACTTTTGGGGAAGGAGAGTAGTATGGTGGCGGTGGTGGAGAGCTATATACGTATGGTGGTGGTGGAGACTTGTAGTCAACTTTTGGGGAAGGAGAGTAGTATGGTGGAGGTGGTGGAGAGCTATAGACATATGGTGGTGGTGGAGATTTGTACTCTACCTTCGGAGAAGGTGAGTAGTATGGTGGAGGTGGTGGAGAACTGTAAACGTATGGTGGTGGTGGAGACTTGTAATCTACCTTCGGGGAAGGAGAGTAGTATGGTGGCGGTGGTGGTGAGTTGTATACGTATGGTGGTGGTGGAGACTTGTAGTCTACCTTCGGGGAAGGAGAGTAGTATGCTGGAGGTGGTGGAGAGCTGTAAACGTATGGTGGTGGAGGAGACTTGTAGTCAACTTTTGGGGAAGGAGAGTAGTAAGGTGGAGGTGGTGGAGAGCTGTAAACATATGGTGGTGGTGGAGATTTGTACTCTTTCTTCGGAGAAGGAGAGTAGTATGGTGGAGGTGGTGGGGAGCTGTAGACGTATGGTGGTGGTGGAGACTTGTAATCAACTTTCGGGGATGGGGAGTAGTATGGTGGAGGTGGTGGAGAGCTGTAAACGTATGGTGGTGGTGGAGACTTGTATTCTACCTTCGGAGAAGGAGAGTAGTATGGTGGCGGTGGTGGAGAGCTGTATACGTATGGCGGTGGTGGAGATTTGTATTCAACTTTTGGAGAAGGAGAGTAGTATGGTGGAGGTGGTGGGGAGCTGTAGACGTATGGAGGTGGTGGAGACTTGTAATCAACTTTCGGGGATGGAGAGTAGTATGACGGAGGTGGCGGGGAATTGTAGGTATATGGTTTTGGATGTGGTGTATATTTAGGGCCTTGTCTTCTATATTGTGGCGGAGGAGATGGTGATGCCGAGTAATAGGGGGAATTCTTTTTGGGTGGATATGGTGATTTGGGTTTGTGGACTGGGGAATATTTCTGTGTTGTTGGGGGAGATTCGTAAGGGTAAGCTGCAGCTACGATCAGGGGCGGACCCAGCCAAGTTTCTAGTGTGGGGCATGCAGTGTAAATTTTTTTTAGATCGAAGACATCTACATAAATTTATGTTATATTATCAAAGGAAAATAAAAATTTGGTATGGGGCACAGGCCACACCTAGAGCCTTCCTGCGTCCGCCCCTGGCTACGATGGCAGTAAAGACCACAACATAAACCATGCAATGCCCTAATCCCATTATTTTGGGGGATCTCATTCTAGCCATAGCTGCTGTTTTTAGTTTCTTTTCTTTGTTATGATATAGTTCAATTAGAAGTCCCTTTATATATAGTCAATTTTTGTGTAAAGTTTTATATTATTCCCCCCACTTGGGTTCGTGTGTGGCACTTCCTAAACATATAGACGACGTGCTTAAGTTGTTTATTTTAAGATAGATATTTTTGGGTCATAAGAAATGTTCCAGATTCTTTGCAACTTTCTATAACTTTAAGAAATTTATTTGCTTATTTTTTTATTTAGATTCCAAAATTAGTGAAAACGAAGAAAGCGTTAAACTGGTAGTTATGATTACTTTAGCCCCAACAGAGAAAAAAAATGATTTTGTTTATGAAATTAATGTGGTGAAAGCGAAGATTATTTCATTATTAACAATACCTTTTATCGTAAAATCCAAAAAAAAATTAAAGACTTTTGTGAATGATATGTAACACGAACTATGGATAAAAAACTTGAAGTCATGGGAACATCGTCGGCCGAAACAATACATGTTTGTTTAAATAACATTTTGACGAGTATATATGTTCCATGTCTAGTTGTATTCAGTGTATTGTTTGGATGCTTTTATATCATCAGCATCCATATGGATTCCTCATCTGGCGTTTGTCTACCAGTAACAGATTTAAATAGATCATATATACACATATACGTAACGCCCCGATCCGCTTACGGCTAATGGGCCACCCACGCCCGCTCTCTCGGCCCGTGGGCCCCATCCCGTCCGACGGTCGGTCCGTTAATTTTCCAAGGCTCGAAATCACTGTTTACTGATCCTGCAATCACCACGCGACTTTTCCCCGTGCTTTGGCCTCACTTACACGGTATCGCGAATCACTTCCTGATAGGTCACCCATCCTTCTACTACTCCAGCTCAAGCACGCTTAACTCTGGAGTTCTTTCAGGATTTGTTCCGGAAAAGGTAAGTCAACTTTGGTGACATAGGTAGCCAAATCAATTATCTTAAGCCTTTTCATATATCACAACTCGGGATGTTACAATTGTAACGACCCGAATTCTCTAAACCGAAATTGGTATTCGGTTTGATTTAATTTTTGGACCAAGACAAGCTAAATCATTTATTCCTTATTGGTTTCCAATAAACCAATTGCTTATATATTAAATTGTTAATTATAAGTGTTCTAAAAACCTAAAGCTATGTGCCGTCAGAGGAGAATCAACCTCCTGTAAGCCATCTTCTTCTCCATCTCCAGCCACCATGAAAGAGGAGCCATCACACCATATGAAAAAACAGATTAAAGCTCATCAGACACGTTTTGAAAGAGCAGAAGTTCTACACTCATAGATCTTTGTTTATCAGAAAGCAGATCATCATTTGGATTTTTCATCTAATACTTATGGTCATTTCTTTGGGACTACTCGTTGTAGATCGGATCCGCCGATAGTCAATTTCATCGGTGTTTTCCCGTTGATCTAGAAGGAACCAGCAAACGAGCGGGATATCAATAGAAAGATCTCGTTGTCAGTTTTCCAGATCATCTTCCCGATCGTAAAACCAAGGCACGGTTGGAAAGTTATTGACGTTGCTTCTTGGCCAAGGATAACCTTAAGCTGTAGCGGTGCAGTTACAGTTCCGACCAGTCTCAGCGTAAAGGTGAAACGGTCTACCTAGACGAAAGCTTTCAATCTGGAAATTTGTCAGTAAGTAGTTAGTTCTTTTATCTATCATCTCCAAGAAGCGGATTGCCATTTCGAGTGATTTTCTGAAAGTTGTGTTTGTTTTCGCAAGATGTATTGCTGCAGTCTTCGTTTGCGACCAGCCTGGAGGTGAAGCTATTTTGGTTAATCAAATCGTGTCCGATCTCTCGGTGGAAACGGACAGAGGACATCGAGGACTACATTCTGACCGGAGGGATTGAAAAGTTAACGGTCAGTTCTTGAGATATTCATCTATTTTCTTTAGAGTTCAGTTCTGTCAGAATCATCACATTCATCTATTTTCAGAGAGTTCCGGAGTTGCTGTTTTAGAACCGACAAAGTCATTTGGTGTTTTCTTAGTCTTTTTCAGAATTTGTGGCAAAGGTGAGGGTCTACTCCATAAATTCCGTACCAGTGTAGAATTCCTTCTATGATAGGTTTAGACTTCAAAACATGAATTGTGTCTGCTTGAGTCCTTACTTGTTAGTTAGTTTATTCATTGTAAACCGGAATTAAGGGTCAACAGGATTCAACCGTTGATTGGATTGTGTGATGATGAGATATGATATGACATATATATATATACATACATAGTTATGAGTAGGGGCTATGTATGAGGGCGGGGGTTCAGGGATGCCTGGACTAGCGACGCCACTGTGGAGGGGCGGGGGCTCAGAGACGTCTAGGCTAGCGACACAATTTGGGTGGTGCGTGGTGCAGAGACGTTTGCATTCGACGCAGCGATCGAGGGCGGGGGTACAGAGACAGACTGTACTAGCGACGCCACGTATGTATATCCGTATGCGGAGATGCGGGGTGTGTGGTATAGCTATGCACTATCAGCGCAGTGTTTGTTGTGTGTGATGCTTTAGGCGTCTTGCTTGTTCATGTTAGAGCTAAACTTCCATAGCGGGAGTTCTATTTACTTAAGTCAGTGGTTTGTGGATTAGCATCCCATACCTCACTGAGTGGCTCCCCTGTTACTCACCCTCCTTTTCCCCCTTTCAGGTGAGGTAGCCGAGCAGGAGTGATTGCTTTCGGATTGGTGCTTTTGGAGTTTTATTTCTTATTTTCAGACTTCAGTTTTATGCTTTTATCGATATTTTCCGAGATTTATTTTATTTATGCTATTATTGGATTATGGTGTCGAGATTGACCTTTGAGAAATAATAAATGGAGACTTTTATGAGATTATTATTTATTATATTATTTTAGAAAATCAGGGTATTACAATTTGGTATCAGAGCGGGGTTCCGTCCCGGCTCTGACCCGGGATGGCGATTTGTGGGACTGGATTTTAATCGATTTTAGAAGATTTTCGAAACATTTTGGGAATAGGGGGATCTTAAAAATAAAAGTAACTAGCACATTTCTGTTCGGTAACTTCTAATCCAATTGTCTTTTTATGCTCATCGTCATCTGTTCTCTAGCTAACTAGGTTTCAGCCAGATGTTTCATAGATGGAGGATGTCACAGTTTGTCAGATTGCTCAGGTGTTTATCAGTTTCGTCAACCGTGTTAAGAGATTGCGAGTGGATTTATGATGTTTCTACCACCACCTAACTTTGAGCCGTCACTCCGCAAGTTTTTGGTTACTGGAGCTTATTTGGTGTGAGGGGTGAGCCATTGGTTGGCATGTGTTATTCTTGTGTATGAGTAAATTGACTTCTTTGGAGGTATGTTCAGTTTGTAAACTCGTGGGGATCGCTTTTGGATTGGGGGTCCAGTATCTTGCGTTTTGTATTTACTGGAGTTATGCTTGTTTTGATTTGCCAGATTTTGGCGGCGTTGACCATTTCAGATTGTATTTAAGCTATTAAGATTTAGACAGCCGGCACACAGAGATTGGGGACCACTAGCGTTCATCGGGATGTATCAGTTCTACTTGGAGGGGTCATCAGAGACTTAGCAGACATGGAGCTGGATTTCTATGATGTTATAGTTGGGATGGATTGGCTGCCACGTCATCAAGTGGTACTAGATCGCATCAGAGCAAGAGTTCATATCCCTAGAGGAGATCGGAAGATCACATTCCAGTGTATTCAGTCTTACCGAGGAATTTCAGTTATTTCCATGTTGCAGGCTGAGGATCTACTTGAGAGAGGAGCATAGGGATTTATGGCAACTATTTCGATGGATAAGGTTGATGGACATCATTAGTTACAGGATATTCCAGTGGTTGCAGAGTTTGAGGATGTATTCGAGGCCTTAAAAGGTCCACCACCAGCCAGAGTAGACGCTCTTATGATTGAGTTGGAACCAAGGACAGAACCGGTTTCACAAGCGCAGTACCGTTTAGTACCAGCAGATATAGCTGAGTTGAAAAAGTTGCCGGAGGGACTACCGGATATGGTTTTCATCAGGTCGACTACTTCACCACTGGTAGCATGTACAGAGGATGGGATTTCGTACACGTTTTGGACATTATGAGCTCGTGGTGATGTTGATTGGGTTTTCGAAATGCACCGGTAGCATTCAAGAAACTTATGAACTATGTCTTTCGAGAGCACTTGGATAAGTGCGCGATTGCCTTCATCAACGACATCTTTATTTATTCTTTGAGCAGAGAGGAGCATGCTGAACATTTAGAGATTGTGTTGGTTAAGCTGGAGAGCTCAATTATTTGCTAGCTTGGTAAGTCTTTCTTCCGGCAGGAGAAGGAAAAAAAAATTGGATTTTGGGTTATGTGGTTTCAGAAGCAGGAGTTGCCAAGATTTGGAAAATACATCTACGATATCAGCGCGGCCAACATCTAAGAGTTACATAGCTAAGAAGTTATGTTTTTATTGGCCTGATATGAAGAACAATGTTGCTACAATGTCTCGCAGTCACATGTCAGATGGTTAAGATTGAGAATCTGGTGCTTAACGGGTTATTGCATGATCTGCCATTACCATAGTGGAAATGGTACTTGGTAACCATGGATTTGTGATTGTGTTACCAAAAAAAAGCTTCATGTGGAAAGAATACTATTTGGGTTACTGAGGATAGATTCACGAAGTCTGCTCATTTTCTAGCGATTAAGAAAACAAATGGAGCTGATCAATTGGCGCAGATGTACATCAAAGAGATTGTGAGGTTGCATGGAGTTCCTGTTAGCATTGTATCAGATCGGGATACTAAGTTCACATATGATTTTCCGGGAGCCTTTCAGAAGGCGGTTGGGACAAAGGTCCACATGAGTATAACCTACCACCCACAGACAGATGGGCAGTCAGGGAGGACTATTCGGACATTGGAGGATATGCTCAGAGCTTGCGTTTTATATTGGGAAGGAAATTGGGGAAGTATCTACATCTAGCAGAGTTTTCCTACAACAACAATTATCATTCAAGTCTTGGGATGGCACCATACGAGGCACTTCATGGTAGGTCTTGTCGTACACGTCTTAGTTGGACATAAGTGGGGGAGAGACAAGACTTAGAACCATCAATGGTTCCAGCGATGGTAGAGAAAATGGACATGCTCAAGATCGACTTAAGGAAGAAATTACCGTCAAAAGAGTTATGCAAATCAGCACCTTAAGGATTGAAGTTTCAGGTGGGAGACTTAGTATACACTTGAACATGAGGACATCTCAGGAAGGATCTAAGGCTCGAAAGTTAAAGAAATTTAAACCAAGATAAATGAGACCATACTCCATTGTGGAGCGGATTGGAGCAGTGGCTTATAGTTTAATGTTATCAGCAGAGTTGTCAGGGTTTCAAGACGTAATCTATATGTCAGTTTTGAGGAAAGTCTGAAGAGAGAAAAAAAAATCATTTTGCAGCAGTTGCCAAGTGATCATGGTTAAAAAAAAATTTGTATGCACTTTGTCATCCAGTTAAGATTATAAACCGGCAAGTAAAAAAAAAGGTTCAGGGGATGATGACCATGTTGGTCAAAGTTGGTTGAGAGAGAGACAAAATCCAGGAAGAGATCTGGGAGACCGAATCTCAAATAAGGATTGAATGTTCATAGTTTTTGTGGATGGTATTGGACAACCGACTCATGATTTGAATTCGAGGACGAATTCTCTATTAGTGGGGAAGAATTGTAACGACCCGAATTCTCTAAACCGAAATTGGTATTCGGTTTGATTTAATTTTTGGACCAAGACAAGCTAAATCATTTATTCCTTATTGGTTTCCAATAAACCAATTGCTTATATATTAAATTGTTAATTATAAGTCTTCTAAAAACCTAAAGCTATGTGCCGTCAGAGGAGAATCAACCTCCTGTAAGCCATCTTCTTCTCCATCTCCAGCCACCATGAAAGAGGAGCCATCACACCATATGAAAAGACAGATTAAAGCTCATCAGACACGTTTTGAAAGAGCAGAAGTTCTACACTCATAGATCTTTGTTTATCAGAAAGCAGATCATCATTTGGATTTTTCATCTAATACTTATGGTCATTTCTTTGGGACTACTCGTTGTAGATCGGATCCGCCGATAGTCAACTTCATCGGTGTTTTCCCGTTGATCTAGAAGGAACCAGCAAACGAGCGGGATATCAATAGAAAGATCTCGTTGTCAGCTTTCCAGATCATCTTCCCGGTCGTAAAACCAAGGCACGGTTGGAAAGTTATTGACGTTGCTTCTTGGCCAAGGATAACCTTAAGCTGTAGCGGTGCAGTTACAGTTTCGACCAGTCTCAGCGTAAAGGTGAAACGGTCGACCTAGACGAAAGCTTTCAATCTGGAAATTTGTCAGTAAGTAGTTAGTTCTTTTATCTATCATCTCCAAGAAGCGGATTGCCATTTCGAGTGATTTTCTGAAAGTTGTGTTTGTTTTCGCAAGATGTATTGCTGCAGTCTTCGTTTGCGACCAGTCTGGAGGTGAAGCTATTTTGGTTAATCAAATCGTGTCCGATCTCTCGGTGGAAACGGACAGAGGACATCGAGGACTACATTCTGACCGGAGGGATTGAAAAGTTAACGGTCAGTTCTTGAGATATTCATCTATTTTCTTTAGAGTTCAGTTCTGTCAGAATCATCACATTCATCTATTTTCAGAGAGCTCCGGAGTTGCTGTTTTAGAACCGACAAAGTCATTTGGTGTTTTCTTAGTCTTTTCAGAATTTGTGGCAAAGGTGAGGGTCTACTCCATAAATTCCGTACCAGTGTAGAATTTCTTCTATGATAGGTTTAGACTTCAAAACATGAATTGTGTCTGCTTGAGTCCTTACTTGTTAGTTAGTTTATTCATTGTAAACCGGAATTAGGGGTCAACAGGATTCAACCATTGATTGGATTGTGTGATGATGAGATATGATATATATATACATACATAGTTATGAGTAGGGACTATGTATGAGGGCGGGGGTTCAGGGATGCCTGGACTAGCGACGCGCCGACGCCACTGTGGAGGGGCGGGGGCTCAGAGACGTCTGGGCTAGCGACACAATTTGGGTGGTGCGTGGTGCAGAGACGTTTGCATTCGACGCAGCGATCGAGGGCGGGGGTACAGAGACAGACTGTACTAGCGACACCACGTATGTATATCCGTATGCGGAGATGCGGGGTGTGTGGTATAGCTATGCACTATCAGCGCAGTGTTTGTTGTGTGTGATGCTTTAGGCGTCTTGCTTGTTCATGTTAGAGCTAAACTTCCATAGCGGGAGTTCTATTTACTTAAGTCAGTGGTTTGTGGATTAGCATCTCATACCTCACTGAGTGACTCCCCTGTTACTCACCCTCCTTTTCCCCCTTTCAGGTGAGGTAGCCGAGCAGGAGTGATTGCTTTCGGATTGGTGCTTTTGGAGTTTTATTTCTTATTTTCAGACTTCGGTTTTATGCTTTTATCGATATTTTCCGAGATTTATTTTATTTATGCTATTATTGGATTATGGTGTCGAGATTGACCTTTGAGAAATAATAAATAGAGACTTTTATGAGATTATTATTTATTATATTATTTTAGAAAATCACGGTATTACAATTTGGTTCCTGAGAGAAACAAAATTTTCGTATATAATTCATGTATTTTAGACACAAATTCATATACTATATGTGGACAAATAGATATATCGATATATACAATTTAGCAACGTGGTTTCTTTCATGATCTAGGGTTTATTCTATTATTTGTACTTTATTCTTTTCCGATGAATTTTTCAATGCATGCATCATCCCATAAAAACTCATTAGCGCGTCTTTTTGAATTTTCTATCAATTTGTCAATGGGATAACTCCTCTTCTCTTGCCTTCATTCATACTCTCAATATTACTAAACCTAACAATTCCAATACAGCACACTAGAAATCTATAGTTATTCCTAGACATAAAAAGAAAGCTGTAACATACGTTTACCATTCAGTAATTGATCATATTCTAATTTGAACGATGCACCTGAAAATTGTACTATATGTTAATTCATTCTTGTTCTAAAATGATCTTAAGAAAGAATTTTTGCTTCTTTGTCAAAAAAAATTGTGCTTAGATAATTAGGGAAGATCGAAGGTGTAACCTCACATTCCATAAAATTCTCGAGCTCAGAATCTATTTTAAATACAAAAAAAGAACAAGGAAAATATGTCTATAGTACTTAACAGCGAGTTTACCCTGACCAATATCCAGACAAACTACGAAGTATGAAGATTTCAAGAGTTTTTTTTTGGTAAAAGATTTCAAGAGTTGTTCATCAATTTGACATGAAAAAAACACATGTTATTACCATTTTTTGAAGTTCCGCAAAACTATGATGGAGGATAGTTTAACGGGTACACAATACAAACCTGAATTTTATCACCAAGAAAAGAGAAGCACTGCAAAGATCAGAGCTTAAAAAAATCTTTAGTTATTTTTATAATACTATAAACATAAATGGATAATTATTTTACATTGTAACTTTAAGCATTTGACCTAAAATAACCCGCATAACAGGTATTGGATTTTATAAAGATTTTATGTTTTAGCCGACGGTGAAGGCTCTCTTTGCCTCCGTCGGTCCAGTCGTGTCGATCTTTGTTTTGTTAGTTTTAATATTTCTTAGTCTCTGTTCAAAGTTGAGTTGATGGTTTTCTAGATCTAGATCTGCATGTGCTGTTGGTGGGGTAATGTGGTGTCGGTGATGGCTATTTCGGTTTCGATCTTTCAATCTTTCGATCTGTTTGGCCTCTTTCCGGCTTGTGCTTTATCTTTTGGTTCTCACAGTTGATTGGAGGAGTTCTATATCCCTTTGTTGGGTCTAAGACTTATCTGATTTGGTGTGTTCCTCGCTTTTCAGTCTGCATGTGTGTTTAGTTCATTTTCTCTTGTGAATCCTCCTTGGTTATGAAGGATGTGCTTGTCTTTGATTTCGTTTGTGACGGGTCAGTTTCTTATGCGTATTGGATTCTATCTTCCGGTTCGTCTTCAAAGACATGGAGTTGTGGCTCTTTGCACCTTGGCGTGGAGGTTTGAATGATAAAGCTTGAGTCTTCTTCCTCTGGAGTTATTTATCTGCAATATCTTGTTGCTGTCGGAGCAGTAAAAGAGATGCAGAGTTTCCCTAAATAAAATCGTCAGTGGGTGTGCGCTTATTCCTTCCTTCTTTCCTTGGTGGATTCTCATGTTTGAATGTATCTCTGATATGATCTAGTTCTACTGTCAGCTTGTTCTTTGTACTCTGTTTATTATGGTTTACGGTTGTTTACGGAGAATTTTTTCAATTCTACCGGCTTATGTTTCCAGAGGAAGGTCTTGTTTCCTGCTGGCTTTAGCTTCTAGGGGTTGGTTCTTGCAACTTGCTAGCCATGGTCATACCTTGTGTATCATGCTTGTATTATTCAATGAATCGTTTAGTGTTTAAAAAAAAAGTCTACCTAATAAAAAAAACATAGACATGAATTATAGACAAAATTTAAAATTTATTATGTAAAAATAATCATAGCTTCGATACTATTAAATTTGGAACATGTTTAATTGATATTAGTTGGTCCAACTTAATAAAACTTTAAAGCTATATATAACTGTATTTATATGGACAAAAAAGAATAACCACCTTTTTAATTTGTATCCATAATAACCACCTCACGCTGTAACTGCATATATTCCAGTAATTATAACCACCTCTTTAATTTGTATCCATAATTATCGGTATCAACTTCTTTCTAATACATATATCCAACGGTTACATATATATAATAATAGTTATTCTTTTCTTTCTGAGTTTATATCAAATACGAATTGTCAACCTATATTATAGTATTATACTAAAACTATGACTGAATACATAACATAAACGAATTATTACCAGGCCCGGTTCTGACCCAATACCTAAGACACATTGGTATGGGGCCTATGATTTTTACCCATGATTTTTACATCTTATAAACCTTTTTGTTGTTGTTATCAGTAAAACAAATATAAAATGGATTCTAAAAAGTATTTCAAACATTTTACAAAATAAATTTTGGAGTTTTGTTTCTTAATTATAAACAAATAAATAGAAAATTAACTTTTAAAGCTGATAGACATGTATTAGTTTCAAAAAAATTATAGTTTTAATCATAAATTATTTTAAATTTTATTTATTTAATGATTTAGGGCCCGTAATTTTCATTTTGTATTGGACCCATAATATCTCAGGACCGGCACCGATTATTACTGTGATATTAGTATGTTATTTCGTTATGTTTGTTCCTTTTGTCGGTATACAAACCGAATAACCTTAATGTTATTCAATAATCTTACTTTTTATTTTGAAAATATCAAAATTTATTTTATTGATGTAACATGTTACTTTAATACTAACCGCGGGTTCCCGGTCGGTTTTATAATACTGAATATAACTCTTCATATATAAAATTTAAATATAGATACACAATTAAAAATAAAAATTTATATCATATAAATTTGGTTTACTTCGAAAATAGTCTCGCGTTTTGAAAGTGCCGATCAAGTTTACTTATGGATTTATATATACTAAAATATTATTTCATGGTTTAGAAAAACTACTCAGTTAATTATAATTATTTTATCAATATATAAGAGCTTACCAGTTCAATGTAAATGTATAAAGATTTTGAGTGTTCAAAAATATTTTAAATAATATTATAAAATTAAAATTTAAATCTAAAATAATTATAAATATAGATTTATAATAGGTTATTAGTAAGATAAATAAATTTATACTTTTATATCTAATTCTATTAAAACATGAACATGGCCTATTAATATAGGTGTTGTCTAACTATTTTAAAATAACTATTAAAACATCTTATTAATCATTTAAGAAAAATATTATACAAAGAAAAAGCACAAATATGATTAAAATACACAAATGTAAAAATTATATCTTTAAGAAAATGTAAACATAAATTATGCGTGATATTTTTTGCTGACAGTATTATCCGAATAAGTGTCCGTATTTGTGTATTTTAATCCGAATAGCTTATACAAAGTTTGGTTCTTCAAAGTTACTAATTAACATGAGCTTGACATGTGCCAATAAAAAAAATAAGATCATGACATGTGTCAATACATTTTTTTTTAAGAATTTAAAAGAGATTTAAAAAAAAGAAAATTATTATTATTACAAAAAACATCTTTTATGGTTTCTTTTAGGATTTTATAAAAGAAAAATTACTATTACATAGTATAACAATATTTTATAAAATTGGTATTTTAAAGTTCGTTTTTAATATCACATACTCTTCTTACAATTTTTATTTGTTAATTTAATACTAGATTGTGACATGTGTTTAATATTTTATCTTATTATGAATAGTTAGGGATCTTATTCAAAAATAGTAATTTTCTTTTTCTCAAATCCTAACCAAATTTTGTTTTTGTAAAATACTAATTTTCCTATAAATAATTAGCTTTGCTTTTTAATAGATAACTGTATGTTTTTAAAAATATAAACCAAAATAACTACAAATATTTCACATCTATATGCTTTTATGGTTTCTTTTTAGGATTCTAGAAAAAGAAAATTACTATTACAAAATATAACAAGATTTTTTAAATATTGGTATTTTAAAATTCGTTTTTAATATCACATACTATTTTAACAATTTTTATTTTTTAATTTAATACTAGCTTTTTAGTATTATGTTTAACATCAAATTATTAAAAAAAGTTATTATTGAATAAAGTTTTACAATTCACCTTGGTTTGGATTTAAAAAGAAAACATATTCTATTTTTTCTTCCACAATACTATTGTTAAGAAATTATGTTTTCTTATAAACAGTTATTCACACAATCAAGATTCATAAATATAGTCTTCAGCATTCACATAATTTTTTGTAGTTATAAGATGCATGTAGTTATGGTTCATTAATATCATTAATTAAATAATAAAAAGATGATACAAAATGATTTCTATTGGTTGAACAACTAAAATTTCAGCAGACAAACCAAACTATATAGATGATATCAAATGCACAAAAAGAAAATTTTAAGAACCCTGCAATTTGCAAAACAAAGTTCACTAAATGACTAAGAAAACTTTAGAATATATGTAAATAGAAGAACAACATAAAACAAGTTAATAGAAACACTATGTCACTAGGATAAGACATGCGCCTTGCGCAGGGTGAATGTATAAAACTAAAATTTATAATATATAGTAGGTTCAAATTTATATGTGATCAATCTTAATATTTTGATATCTATGTAATTATGTTTTCTATTGTATAAGTTAGGCCGGGATCATTTATAATTGTAATTGTAGAGAAAAATGTGTATTTATTTACACAAAAACTATTTACTAATCTGATAATATTTAAAAAGTTTAAATTTGCCTCTTTTATGATTTTTTTTTGTTTCGGGTTGTTTTTGTTTAGTATATCTAATAAAATAGTTTTTCATGCATGATTATATACTATTTCTGAAATTATAAAACTAATATTTATATTTTATCTCATAATTTTTTTTATTCTGAAAATACTTAATTTTAATTAAATAAGGGCTTACTTTTGATGGACATGTTGCCTAACTAAACATTTATAAACATATTAATTTTAATATTAATTTTTGTATTCTGAAAAATACTTAATTTGATTAAATAAGGGCATACTTTTGATGGACATGTTGCCTAACTAAACATATATAAACTATTAAACATAATAACTAAACATTTGTCATAAACTTGAAGCCACTCTATAAAAAATACACTGATAACAGAAATGTTAGAATCTTTAAAAAGAACACACGAAAAAATAAAATATATAATGAAGCTAATAATTGATGAAACCATTTTGATAGTTTCACAACCTTGAGAAGAATATTGCTTCCATAGGTGAAATTTTCACCTTAATTCTCCACAAACTTTTATATCCTGTTGAAAATACACCCAATAAAAATTAGTTAAAAGCTCTAATAAAAACAGACGATTGCTTCAAATATGGAATCAAACCAAGTTTGTACTCACGTTGGAATCAACCAAAACCAATTTGATAGTCTCACCACCCTGAGTATCTTAGGTAAATTATATTAGCTAAGTCAAGGAATGCAAGAAGATGTAAAGGACAATCTGATTTATTAGGTTTTCTTTGAAAGAAAGTGTATATTACTACTTCTCAAGGAAAGCAACATGCATATAATTTTAAAAACAAAACCTGTGAATTAGAAAGGTAAAGCTGCATAACTTTCTCCATACGCAAAAATAGCTCAACTTCGATTCTTGGTCTCTCGCATCAAAATGCTATGGCTGCAATAGAAAAATTGTTATAAGACAATAAAACACACCAACATGTACACGCATTATAGCATAGTAAAAGTAATTGAAACCAAAGCTAATTGACAATCTTACTCTAGCATCGACAAAAACCATCTCAATGGTCTCACCACCCGCAACTGAATATTGGTCCCATAAACGGATGATCTTGACCTTAACCTTCCATATTGACTTGAACGGTTTCAACTCGGAGATCAGGTTCATGGCAGCCATGGCTAAAAGGTTTAGTTATGACTCTACGAAGATGCTTTGTGGGGATTTGATAGCGGAATGGCTTACCTCCACTATCCTTATATATATTTTTAGATCTCCGGCACCAATTTTAAATTTCCGCAAATATTTTGGCAATTAATACCCGATATTGCACTTGTCAATCACTCAAAGGCCTAATTAAAACATAAATGACAGCATAATTGCCAAAATCAAACATCGAACATATTATTAAAATGAATGATTGCGTAATCATGATGGACGGATTACATGAAGACCGTGAATACCAAGGCTAAATGACAGCAGTATTTTCTAAAACTGAAACCTAATTAAAGTCACTAAATTAATACACGAAATTTACAATGTCAATAAATTTTATACATGATTACCATACATGCTTCTTTGAGCAAAAATAAAATCAAGTTTGTATTTGTTTCTGCAAAATCAGAACACAGTTTTTACCATATAAAATTTATACATTAAATGATTGCGTAATTAATGCCATTATACACGACCATATTGACTTACTATAGATGTATACACGACCATCTATCTTATTAAAGCTGAAGTACAAATTCGGTGTGTTTGGATACTTGGATAAGCGTATTAAAAAAAATTTGGTGTGTTTGGAAACATGGATTGTAGTCTTTTAAAAAAAAAATTGTTTGGAAACAAAGATAGTAATATTAAATAGAAAAAGTAATGGGCTTAAGTTATTAAGTCCATTATAAAAGAATATTATCAATATATATAAGAAAAATACAATACAAAGCCCAATTTGAAATACCAACTCAAATTATGGTTTTTATATTTCATATTAAAATTTTAAAATATAATATATCTATCTTATTAAAGCTGAAGTACAATTCGGTGTGTTTGGATACTTGGATAAGAGTATTAAAAAAATTTTGGTGTGTTTGGAAACATGGATTGTAGTCTTTTAAAAAAAAAATTGTTTGGAAACAAAGATAGTAATATTAAATAGAAAAAGTAATGGGCTTAAGTTATTAAGTCCATTATAAAAGAATATTTCAATATATATAAGAAAAATACAATACAAAGCCCAATTTGAAATACCAACTCAAATTATGGTTTTTATATTTCATATTAAAATTTAAAATATAATATATGTAATTATTTATATGATGATACATATTAAATACTATTAATTATATGATTAGTTATATGATGGTACATATAAAATACGATTAATTATATGATGAAATTATACGATATATAATAATGACTAAGGATGGGTTTTCAGACATCCATACGGGTTTGGTTCTGATCAGTTTGCGTTTCGAGTTTTCGAGGTCAAAGATTTCAGTCCTATTAGGATGTTTCTAAATTTGTTTTGAGTTTGATTCGGATCTTTACGGGTTTGGTTTGGGTTTGGATAACATTTTAAATTATTTTTAAAGTTTTAAATCACTATATATTTTAAAATTTCTCAAAATCTATAAATAAAGTAATATATTACCTATAAATTTAAGTAACATATGTCAGAATACCTAAGCTTAACATATCAATTGGTTTGATTTAAAAATTTGGATACGAAATCAATAATTATTTTAAGTATTTTTGGTGATTTGAATATACTTTAACTATTTCAGATATTTGTTTTTGACTATCTATATATTTTTCAAGTATTTTAAACCAATTAAAAGTATCATTCTTGATGTTTTATATACGTTAAATATAAAAATAATTAATATATAAATATATAAATCTATTTTTAGATAAATTCAGGTACACGAATACTTCGGTTCGGATCCGATTCGGTTCTCTAACTAACAATTTTGAATAATTCGAATATTTAATCAATTTATGTTCAGGTTTGGTACTATATTTACGGATTGGTATCAGTTCTGTTCCTCGGATTCATTTTGCCAAACCCTAATAATTACATGAAAAACAAATATCATCATATTTTTAAAATATACATCCGCGGAGGTGCAGAGATCAAAGTCTATAATCATTTATTTTAACAACAAGCCAAATAAATATGTTGATTGAAGAGCGAATAAAAAAAACTAGAGAAATATATAGTTTATTAGAGACACTCTATGTGTCGAAATTATTATAAAGAAAATTTTATTAAAATAAATAAATTCAATAATTACAAACAAATAATATATTTCATAAAAGTGAAAAATAATACCCGCGCTTTCGAAGCGCGGGTCAAAATCTAGTATACATTTAATGATGTTACATTAATGATTGCGTAACTAATGCCAGTTTTATTTAAAAATAGATGACTCGCATTTATGTATGTGGTTAAATCAATATATACATGAATTATTTGAAATAGGTAAGCATCCCTTTATAACTTGTCGAATGAACAATGTCAATAAGTTTTATACATGATTACCATACATGCTTCTTTGAGCAAAAATAAAATCAAGTTTGTATTCTTGTTTCTGCAAATCAGAACACAGTTTTTACCATATAAATTTATACATTAAAACCTATAAAATTATTTAAGAACCCCGCAATGGCAAAACAAAGTTCACTAAATGACTAAGAAACTTTAGAATATATGTAAATAGGAAAACAACATAAAACAAGTTAATAGAAACACTATGTCACTAGGATAAAGACCTGCGCCTTGCGCAGGGTGAATGTATGAAACTAAATTTATAATATATAGTAGGTTCAGATTTATATGTGATCAATCTTAATATGTTGATATCTATGTAATTATGTTTTCTATTGTATAAGTTAGGCCGGGATCATTTATAATTGTAACTAGATCATGACCCGCGCGACTGCGCGGGTTTTATTTTGTTTTAACAAATAAACATATATTCTATAGTAGTCAATATAATTTAGAGTTTGTCTATTTCACATAATGTAGTTTTATATATTTCGAGTTTGTCCAAAATGTATTGTTTTAAAAACAATGAAAAACTGTTTTTTTGTATTAATAGTTTTTCATTGGTGTATTAGAGATATAATTGTATGGTGCAAACATTTAATATAATATTAACCAATACTATTTGGATTAAAAATAACAGTGTACTACAGATGTATTGTGAACCACTAATCTAATAGTAACCAATACGATTTGGACTAACATAATAGTGTATTATAGATATAGACATAAGATGGAGACACTAATCTAATATTAACCAATACGATTTAGACGAACAAAACTGAAGTCTTCATTATAATTTTAATAAAATAGTTATTAATTATTATAAGATAGATAAACAGAAAATTTAATGGAAAAAATAGCAAGAAAGATTAACCGTGCGGATACATAAATGTTTTATGTTTAGTAAAATAATTTAAAATGAATCTGTATTAATCCAAAAACAATTATAGATTCAAATTTTTATTAGAAGAATAGTATTTTGAATGTGTATGCAAAAAATTCAATAAATTAAAAACGACAATGTGTTTTTTAGAAAGTTAAGTGCAATAAAAATATACAATCTTTTTTTGTTTTATATTTATTGACAAAATAATTATTATGCGCCCAAGAAAGAAAAATTTCATTATAAATGATCATGTCCATATAGAATTAATAAGCCTATTAGTAACAACAAATTATCCAGGAAAGAGAGAAAAAAATAGCTACATCTTATTTTCCTTTTCTTTAATTTATTTTTAGGCTAGTAGACTCATAATTGATTTTTTTTTAAGTTAAAATTGATGTTTCTGTTATTGAAATCCCATAATACGTCAAGTTACCTATTAAGTTAGATATACATAAATACAAAATCCCATGAAACCGAGATTTTTGGTAGTAGATTAATCTTGGAGAAAGGGGGTTTTCCATATTTACGATATTTCAAATCTATAAATTTGATTGTGAATATTTGATTGCCACCGAGATTTCAGGTATAGTAAACTCTTAATCGATTTTTTAAAAGTTTGAATTGATGTTTCTATTATTGAAATAAGAATATATTTTTAACTTGGTGAAGGGGTTTTTCCATAATTGATTATTTTTAAAGAATAAATTGATGTTTCTATTTAGTGTATATTCATTATTTGAGCATCAAGAAAAAAATATTATGATATCTTTAGTATTGAGTTTCAACAAAAAGTACTGATGTGGTTGAAACATGTTGTTAAATTATTTGGTTAATTCAATCCATTGGTTTGGGAGATAATTGGATCAAGATAGTTAAAACTGGGCAATGACATGTTTTGGACTCGTTTATATTTTTAATAACATGTGTAACATTTATTTTTATTTCTATTTATTTATATATTTATTTTTAAGAACTCAGACTCGTGTAATATTTATATTGGAGACATTTGTTGTATTCATTTGACTATAATAAAAGAGAAGGGTTGTTATATTTGTACTATTATATAATATATACGGTGGTGTTAAATGATAGTCAAATGATTTAGATATTTTGTAAATAATTTGCGGTGGAGTTAAATTATAGTCAAATGATTTACGTTCATATGAAAGTTCGATGGAGTTAATGTTAAATGAAAGAATAGATAAAAAGAGGTGATGTTAAATGATAATTACGGTGGAGTTAAATGATAAGATAATATTAATTACGGTGGAGTTAAATGATAGGTGCTTGATATTAAATTCTCTAAGGAAATATTTAAATGAAAGGTTAGGCTAAGAATAATAATGTGATGTCCAACTTTAAAATCCACCTAGAAGAAGTTAGAATGTTTCTGTTTTAATAAGATAGATTGTAGAGAAAAATGTGCATTAATTTACACAAAAAACTATTTACTAATCTGATAATATTTAAAAAGTTTAAATTTGCCTCTTTTATGATTTTTTTTTGTTTCGGGTTGTTTTTGTTTAGTATATCTGATAATATTTAAAAAGTTTAAAATTTTCATCAAGTGCCATTCGATCTCATCACTGATAAAGGTCTGGCTATTATCTCTAGACCTCTCGAAGTAATTGTGGAGGCTAAACCATTCTCCCGTATCTCGTCAGTGGATATCAAGGTCATCGTGGATCTCACTAAGAAGCTCTCTGCTTCTGTAGAAATAGAGAGGGAGGATGGAAGTGTTGAAACTCTCTCTGTTCTCTATCCTTGGCTGCCTCCGTTATGCTCATCCTGTGGTGAGATCGGTCACAAGGTATCTTTCTGCCCTTTGCGGGAAACCCCTCCCAAGAAGAACAACCAGAAGAATTTCCCCAAGGATCCTAGACAACATAGTGATAAGCAAGCCCGTTCGTCTGCTAATCCTGAGAAGGTTGAAAAGGGTCACGCTGGTCTGAAGCAGCAGCCAAGCAAAACCCATAACGCCTCTCTCAATCCGGAAGTTTCCAAAGTATATCTTTCGCTGGTTAAGGAGCTTTCTGCCAAGCCAAGGGACCTCTCTAGCGTGACAAATGAAGGATCCAATAACAATGATTCTCAACTGGCTCCTCCCGTGGTTATTTCTGAGACAGAGAGTCTGGCCCCTCTCGCTGCCTCTACAGAATTAGTGCCTCCAGTTGAGGTAGTTAGTCAAGAGCCAGAGACCTCAGAGGCTCCTTTCACACCTGCAACCAATGCAATTAGAGGGCGTACGCTGGCGATCGCTCCTGTCGCTGGTACCGCAACCTCTAATGCCTTCAATATGTTGAGTTCAGACACAGAACCCGGTGTGCTCCCAGAGAACCCTCAGGAGAGCTCTGATCGGGATGACTTGAATTTTGAAGACGAAGTTGCGCCTTACTCTCTGGTCAAGGGGGGAGATCGCTCCGGTTTGTACCATTACTCCCCCTCATCCTCTTCTGGGAAAAAACAGAAAAAGAAGAAGCGGAAGTTAACTCAGTCCGGCTCAGGCTCGGGTGGTGCTTTTCCCCTCTCTCATAGGGGTCGTCACCACGCCTAATCTCTCCATGTCAGATAATTTTTTTTGGAATGTGCGAGGCATCAATGATACTAAAAAGCATAGACCCCTGGCTTTTTGGTTGAGGAATAAGAAAGTTGCTTTCGGTGCCCTTTTGGAAACGCACGTAAGGGAGATAAATAAAGATTACATTCTATCGGTTATCGCTCCTAACTGGAGCTTATTGTCTAACTACCAGCATGCTGAGCTGGGGCGTGTTTGGATTATCTATCGGAGTAGCATCCAAGTTTTACCTCTTTTTCTGGATGCTCAATCTATAACTGCTCAAGTCACGCTGGAATCGGGAATTTCTTTTGTTTATTATGTTGTTTATGCCTCTAATGAGGTCGAGGAAAGGAGGGAGCTCTGGTCTTCTCTTCAGGACACTCTTGTTTCTTTTGGTCTGGACTCCAAACCCTGGATGGTGGTGGGCGACTTTAATGAATCTTTGGGTCCCCATGAATCCTCTAACGTAGATTGTGTGTCTTCCACGTCATCCATGAGGGAGTTTGGTGAAGTACTTGGTGATCTGGGTCTTGTGGACTTGCCATCTCAAGGTCCCCGCTTTACTTGGACTAACCACCAGCCGTCAGCTCCGATTGCGAAGCGTCTTGATAGGTGTTTGGTGAATGGTGATTGGTTATCTCAGTTTCCTACAGCCCACTGCTCTTTCGATCCGCCAGACTTCTCGGATCATACTCCATGCCACATCAGGTTATCATCTCCTCCACCTTCGTTTGGTACCAGAGCTTTCATGTTCAACTGTGCTCTTTTATCTCTTTCTTCCTTCCTGCCTACCATTCGGTCTGCTTAGGAGGAGTTTGACGGAGGTAACGATCTTCTCGCTGGCTTATGCTTCAAACTAAAGAAGCTCAAGAAGGTGGTCAGAGATATTGCCAAAGTTAATTTCAGCCACATTGAGGAGAGAGTCCTTCAAGCCGAGGACAATCTCCGAGTGTGTCAGATTAAATCTCTAGATGATCCCACCTCTTCTAACTATGAATTGGAGCGTCAAGCAAGGGATCTATGGGTTTCTCTTAGGTTGGCTGAGGAGTGTTTCTTTCGACAACGTTCGCGTATTAAGTGGCTGGAGGGTGGAGATCTCAATACCCGATTTTTCCACTCAATAATGTTACTTCGCAATGGGTCCAATGCTATCAAGTATCTACTGAGGAGTGATGGGTCTCATTCTGCCTCCCTTGAAGAGGTTCATCAGATTGCTGAACGTCACTTCTGTTCTGTTCTTCAGAATATAAAAGGGGACTATGTTGCTTGTCTCAAGGATCTGCTGACCCGAATTATCTTGATGAAATGTCCAGAACCTAAGCGTGCTCTCGTTGGAGCAGAAATCTCCAATGAAGTGATCAGAGAAACTCTCTTTAAGATGCCTAAGAGTAGAACCCCTGGCCCCGATGGATTTCCGTGTGAATTTTTTCAGGCATACTGGTCTTTTATTGGTGAAGAAGTTATGCACGCAGTACATGCATTCTTCCGGTCTCCATTTATGCCGTCGGCGTTAAACAGCACCTCTCTCGTGCTAATTCCTAAGCGCCCCGGAGCTGAGTGTATAGAGGATTTTAGACCAATCTCTTGTCTAAACACCCGGTACAAGTTAATAACAAGAATCCTCTCAGACCGGTTGAAGTGTATACTGCCGGATGTGGTTATGCCTAATCAGACAGCCTTTATCAAAGATAGGCTCCTCTTGGAGAATGTATTGCTGGCTTCCGAAGTGCTCAACGGCTACCATAAGAAGGCTTCCCCCAGGATCGCCCTTAAGATTGACATATCTAAGGCTTTCGATTCTGTCCGGTGGGATTTTATCCTAATTGCTCTTCATGCATATAATATCCCTTCCAGTATTATATCGGCAATCAGGGCGTGTATCACCACTCCAGCGTTCTCTCTGTCTATCAATGGGGTCACGTCTGGTTACTTTAAAGGGCGTACAGGTCTCCGCCAAGGGGATCCTCTCTCACCGGTCTTGTTTGTGTTGGTGATGAACGTTCTTTCTATCATGCTTGATAATGCGGCTGAGGCGGGTATCTTCGATTATCATCCTGGCTGCTCTCACATTCAGCTCACTCATTTGGCATTTGCGGATGATCTATTGATCTTCTCTGATGGTACTGAGAAATCTTTGGCGGGGGTATTCTCCATCCTATCCCAATTTGAGAAGCTCTCGGGTCTGGCGGTTAATATCCAAAAAACCTCCATGTTTTCGTCGGGACTATCACAGCAGCTCCTTGATAAAATCAAGATGAAGTTCCTTCTCTCTGATGAAAAGCTTCCAGTTAGATATCTCGGTCTTCCCCTTTGCTCTAAACGGCTTTCGGTTAAGGACTGTGATCCCCTTCTCTCTCAGATAAGAAGAAAGCTAAACGGCTGGCTCCATCGTCGTTTGAGTTTAGCGGGTCGTTTACGGCTGATATCCACAGTGATCTCGGGGATTGTGGGTTTCTGGACTTCTGCCTTCCTTCTGCCTAAACGTGTTAGGCAGTTAATAAATAGTCTAACTACCTCCTTCCTTTGGAAAGGGACCCTCGATAATGCCTCATGGTGCAAAGGTGGCTTGGGATTCTCTCTGCTTCCCCAAAAGCGAAGGAGGTCTAGGCCTTAGGAGTATATCTTCATGGAATGCCATATTCAGCCTGAAGCTTATTTGGTTCTTATTTTTTAAATCGGGATCTCTCTGGGTGGCTTGGTGTCGCCACAAATATCTCTCGACTGGATCTTTCTGGTCTTTAAATGAAAAGAACTACTCCATATCGTGGACTTTCCGGCGTCTACTTAGATACCGAACCCTCGCCCTCCCCTTTCTTCGCATCACTGTGGGGAGAGGTGACGGTACTTTTTTCTGGTACGACCCCTGGACTTCTGTTGGGCCATTAATCTCCTTCATGGGTGCTTCTGCCCCAGCTCAACTCGGTATTCCTTCTGATTCCCTGGTATCAGATTTTATTATTAATGGCTCTTGGAACCTTCCTCCAGCGAGGTCGGACCTCCACTTAAGAGCTATGGTTTTTATTTCTGCTGTCACTCCTTCTGCACAGCAGGATCACGCCACCTGGATAGTTAACTCTATCACTTATTCCCAATTTTCCTCGAAGATTATGTGGAATGCAATCCGGCCTCGACAACAAACTCTCACTGGAGCTTCTGTTGCTTGGCATACGGCAATCATTCCCAAGCATTCCACAAATGCTTGGTTGTTCCTCCTAAACAGAAATCCTACTTTAATGAGAATAAAGTCTTGGAATTCTGATATAGAAACTACTTGTGTGCTGTGTGGTCTCTCTGATGAGAATAGAGATCATTTGTTTTTTGAGTGCAGCTATTCTTGGACCTGTTGGAGTAACTGCGCGCTCAACCTCGGTTTTACCTCGGTTCCAAGGGGTTGGGATCCGGTAATTCTCTGGTTGTTATCTCTCTCGAAGAGAGCTCCGTCTTCAGTGGCCGCTTACCAGGTTTGGGCTGCTGTGTTGTATGAAGTTTGGACGGAGCGTAATAGACGACTCCATGATGGTACTACCTTCCCTGAGGTCGTTTTGATTCGCAGCATTATGAGGACGGTTAGAGATAAGGGCACTGCTCTATTCAATACTGGTTTCTCTCTAGGTGCTGATCTTCAACAGTTCTGGTCTTCTAGACCTTAGTTTTTACTGTCTTCTTTGTCAGTTCCTTGTTTCTGTAATATCCGTTGCTTTGGCAATTGGCCCCCTCCACCTTCTTTTATTTCTGTATTGTACGTTTCCTTTATCTAATATGAAAGCCATTAAAAAAAAATAGTTTTTCATGCATGATTATATACTATTTCTGAAATTATAAAACTAATACTTATATTTTATCTCATAATTTTTTTATTCTGAAAAATACTTAATTTTAATTAAATAAGGGCTTACTTTTGATGGACATGTTGCCTAACTAAACATTTATAAACATATTAATTTTAATATTAATTTTTGTATTCTGAAAAATACTTAATTTGATTAAATAAGGGCTTACTTTTGATGGACATGTTGCCTAACTAAACATTTATAAACATAATATTAATTTTAATATTAAACATAATAACTAAACATTTGTCATAAACTTGAAGCTACTCTATAAAAAAATACACTGATAACAGAAATGTTAGAATCTTTAAAAAGAACACACGAAAAAATAAAATATATAATGAAGCTAATAATTGATGAAACCATTTTGATAGTTTCACAACCTTGAGAAGAATATTGCTTCCATAGGTGAAATTTTCACCTTAATTTTCCACATACTTTTATATCCTGTTGAAAATACACCCAATAAAAATTAGTTAAAAGCTTTAATAAAAACAGACGATTGCTTCAAATATAGAATCAAACCAAGTTTGTACCCACTTTGGAATCAACCAAAACCAATTTGATAGTCTCACCCCCCCTGAGTATCTTAGATAAATTAATATAGCTAAGTCAAGGAATGCAAGAAGATGTAAAGGACAATCTGATTTATTAGGTTTTCTTTGAAAGAAAGTGTATATTACTACTTCTCAAGGAAAGCAACATGCATATAATTTTAAAAACAAAACCTGTGAATTAGAAAGGTAAAGCTGCATAACTTTCTCCATACGCAAACATAGCTCAACTTCGATTCTTGGTCTCTCGTATCAAAATGCTATGGCTGCAATAGACGAATTGTTATAAGACAATAAAACACACCAACATGTACACGCATTATAGCATAGTAAAAGTAATTGAAACCAAAGCTAATTGACAATCTTACTCTAGCATCGACAAAAACCATCTCAATGGTCTCACCACCCGCAACTGAATATTGGTCCCATAAACGGATGATCTTGACATTAACCTTCCATATTGACTTGAACGGTTTCAACTCGGGGATCAGGTTCATGGCAGCCATGGCTAAAAGGTTTAGTTATGACTCTACGAAGATGCTTTGTGGGAATTTGATAGCGGAATGGCTTACCCCCACTATCCTTATATATATTTTTAGATCTCCGGCACCAATTTTAAATTTCCGCAAATATTTTGGCAATTAATACCCGATATTACACTTGTCAATCACTTAAAGGCCTAATTAAAACATAAATGACAGCATAATTGCCAAAATCGAACATCGAACATATTATTAAAATGAATGATTGCGTAATCATGATGGACGGATTACATGAAGACCGTGAATACCAAGGCTAAATGACAGCAGTATTTTCTAAAACCGAAACCTAATTAAAGTCACTAAATTAATACACGTAATTTACAATGTCAATAAGTTTTATACATGATTACCATACATGCTTCTTTGAGCAAAAATAAAATCAAGTTTGTATTTGTTTCTGCAAAATCAGAACACAGTTTTTACCATATAAAATTTATACATTAAATGATTGCGTAATTAATGCCATTATACACGACCATATTGACTTACTATAGATGTATACACGACCATATACATTAAATGATTAGATTAAATGATTGCGTAATTAATGCCATTTATTTAAAATAGATGGACTCGCA
>NW_026615876.1:0-35633 GCF_000801105.2 Raphanus sativus
TTATGTTATTTTTATAGCTATGTTTTTATGTTATTTAGTTTTCGAAAACTCTAGTCTTTGTTATGTTTCCAAAGGGAGCCTTTGTCTTTATTTCTTTTGTATTTTCGAGACCCTTGTGCATGTACAAGGCTTCTCCTTTATATACTGGTCGTGGCCCTTGTATCAGTATGCAATCTTTTATCAAAACCTTTGTTTTCTCTTTTCTTCTTGCTTGTCGAGTAGAATTGAGTGTTGGTGTGTAATATCCAACTTCTGGTGTGTAATATCCCAGAGCCAAGGATCTCTTCTTCGGTGTGTCATATCCGGATTAGATATCTAGGAAGTATCAAGAGCCCTTTTCATACTCTTGTGTCACCATTTCGATCGATCCACTGCCTTTGAGAAACTCGAGTCTCTTGATTCGTTTCTGCAAAGGATTATCCCATCTGTTCCAGAGCCTTCCTAGGATCGTGTCAAGTGGTATCAGAGCAACTCTGGAAGGGAAGTATTCATCTTTCTCTCTGATTTTCGTTTTGCCTTTTGAGATTCTGTTTACAGTTGGTAGATCTGTGTTTCTGTTGATGAAATCTGATAAATCTGAGCACTTTGATCATAGATCTGTTGTAGTCTTTTCATATTCACTTTGATTTCGGTTGATCTGTTTAAATCTGTTTCATATTGCTCAAGTTTTGATCTGTACTTGTCTTTGGTTGAGTTTGAAATTGATCAGAGTTGTTAAGGTTTTTAAATTTCGTTTTTAATCTGTTTGATCAGACTGTTCTGTTCCTTTTTAAAAATCGAAAACCTGCAATAAAATTTGTGTTGTTGTTATTTTTGAGTGTTTGTTTCTGTTAGAATTATTTACTGCTGTGTGTTTTTGATTTCAGGAACCATGGCAAGAGGATCAAGAAGGAAGAAAATAACCACTGCTAAGACTGCTACTTTGCAGAAGATAATGAATTCAGATGGAACAGCAGCAGATACATGATGAGCATAATGAAGAAAAGGAGAGTGCATAATCAAGAGCTTGAGCCCAAGGCCACCAGATTCTGTTCATACCGATCAAGAAATCATAAAGGTTTAAAGAAGAAGATGCAGGTCGTGGAGGACAACATATCAAGCCACCAGCCAGCACATGGAGCAGACCACATCAATCTTCCCTCACTCCTAAATCTATTTACCATTTTTCTGAATATAAATCTGCTGATGATTTTCAACTCTATTCTTTTTCAGGAAAGGAAACTATCTAGAATGGGAAAGAACCATGGACAAGTGCTGAGTTACAACAGAATCATGAGGAGTGAAAGATTATCTTTTGCTATTTTCTCAACTCACCGGAAGAGCTTATAAGTGGTGGTTGCAAGAAGAAGATGATCGCTGTTCTACAAGGAACCAGCTATCACCACTTGGGAAAGTCTGGAGTTGTTACTGAGGGATAAGTATGCATCCAAAGGCCACACTTCTCTGAAATCTACAAGAAGAAAGTCATATCTACAACAGACTTTCGAAGTGAAAATTCAGAAACCAAGATGGCTGATTAATGAGAAAGAAATCAGCAGCCTTGTTAAGGAGCTTCTTAAGACCATCAGCCCTTAGACAAGCTGAAGAAGCTCCCAAAGAATCAAGAACAGTTACTACTGTCTCGGAACTCAATGACGCAGAATCAGACTCAGCTGCCCCAATTCAAGAAGCTCAAACCGAAACATCTTTGGTAAAAGGAAACTTTGAGAAAGGACAAGAGTTTTCTCTGTCTTACCTCAGTCTGAACTTAATTTTAACAATTCTTTTGGTGAACTAACTTGTCTTGAACCGGTTGCAACCGAGTAGAATTATTTCAGTGTCACAGGTTGCAAAAGAAGACTCAGCAGAGAAGGAACCGGAGCAGTCAACACAAGGAAAAGAGTTGGAACAGCAGAACAGCCTGCAATCAGAAATCATTCCTGAATCCTTGTCTTATGACCTGCAAGAGCACTGTAAGGAGTTTTAATATGGTTGTCTCTGTGCCTGAAAATGTTTGTGAAAGTGAGATACTGAAAGACATAAAACGTTTTGGTCTTGATAAAGTAAAAAGATTTTTGTGTTTCAAAATCTGTTTTTTGATAACATGTTTAAATCTTTTAAAGAACTTAAACTAGAAAACCTCTTTGATCAAAAACGTTTCCAACTAATAATAAAAATATTCTGGTCATATTTTGAGTCTTGATCATTTTCTGAAACATAGCAAAAGTTTTAATCACAATGAAAAGGTTTTAGAGCTTGATTTGAAAACCACCCGATTTCTGTTTTAAACCTTGTGATTCATTTGCTAGAACTCAAGAAAAGAGTTCTGTTCTGAATTTTCCTAGCATGAACTGGTCATTAATAACTATATTTGCACCTGCATATTTCTTGAAAGAACCTAGGAAGTTGCAAGAACCGAAATTGCATCAATCTGATATTAGATTCAAAGTTTTGAAGTCTGGCAATATCTCTGAGTTTGAACTTGATTGTTTGTGTGCTGAAAATGTTTCTAAACGTGTGGGATTGTGCTTTGATGATATTCTAGTGTATAACACTTTCTTTGATAAACCTGCTGCACAATTGAAACTAAGATCATTGATTCTGAAATGTGTGAACTTGATCCTTGATGATATTTGGGTCTGTAATGTTTTCTTTGATATGCATAATAGATGGAGGAATCACACTGTTTTTGTGTTTTGGAGATATTCTTGTCTACAATACTTTCTTTGACATGATAACCCACTTGACTTGTCAAAAGAAGCTGAGAAAGGTACAGGTGAAAAGAGGGGCTATAAGGATCAGAGTACCAGTGATGAAGTCTTTGGCTAAGTTGGAGATGCAACAAGAAAACTTTGAAAGCTGTCAAGCCGCCAGATTTGACATAGAGCAGTCGAGGATCATATCTCAACAACCACAAGGAATAATCAGCAAACTCGACTGCCATGGAAAACTTAACTCATCAGGGTCTCACGTCGAAATGGAATCACGTCCAAAGCTTCTCAAATGAAAGAGTTATGGGTTTCTACAAGGCGGGTGATTCTGTGTATGCTTTTGTTTGAACTTTTCTGAGTTTAGAACATTTCAATCCTATCTATGGCGATCAGGTGAGCATGCTAAGGTAAGTGATCATATTTTCAGTAATTCTTTTATTATTGATTACACAGATATGATGCACTTGTTTTTTTCAAAAGAGCCATGTGGCAGATTATAAGGAAGCTTGGAAGCAATCAAGGAGAAATAACAAGCATGAGGAAGACAATCGGTTCAAGCACCTGATCTGAACAAGAACCAACATGTCCCTGGCTTTATCATCATCAAAGAAGCACCTCCAGATGCAGCATACAAACCAGAACCAAGCAGAAACAAATTTGGGATAAGACTCTTACTCTTTGATAAATTTTTATGTGCTAACTTGTTTTGTTTCATTGCATCAGGAGTAAGGAGAGCTAACTGGATCAGTGTTTCCTCTATATCCGAATCTAACAGCACAATGCCTATCTAGAGGCTTGCAAGTAAGTGTAAATCTGATTTCAAACTTCTATATTGCTGATTTGGTCTCCTTTATTGCAGGTAAAGCAGATTTGAGGTCAAATCATCTTGAAGAGGGAGGGGATGATATGATCATGGAAAGCACCAAGGACTGGAAGCATGAACCTGAACCTGAAGAGCTTGTAGCAGAGGATGCAACATTGAAGAATGCTTGGAAACAAGAAGAATACATTGGTCTTGGCCGAAGCTTGATCATCCAAGACACCTTAACCATTATTCAAGCTACTCCACCTTCGAGCTGATCATCATCTAGGCAAGTAGCTTGTGTGTGCTCTTTTCCTAACCTTTGGTTTTGTCCCACTGGGTTTTCCAAAGGAAGGTTTTTAACGAGGCCACAAGTCTACTTCTCCTATATCCTAGATGATTGATCTTGGTCTGTCCACATGAAGACCTTATGTTATTTTTATAGCTATGTTTTTATGTTATTTAGTTTTCGAAAACTCTAGTCTTTGTTATGTTTCCAAGGGAGCCTTTGTCTTTATTTCTTTTGTATTTTCGAGACCTTGTGCATGTACAAGGCTTCTCCTTATATACTGGTCGTGGCCCCCTTGTATCAGTATGCTATCTTTTATCAAAAACCTTTGTTTTCTCTTTTCTTCTTGCTTGTCGAGTAGATTGAGTGTTGGTGTGTAATATCCAACTTCTGGTGTGTAATATCCAGAGCCCAAGGATCTCTTCTTCGGTGTGTCATATCCGGATTAGATATCTAGGAGTATCAAGAGCCCTTTTCATAACTCTTGTGTCACCATTCGATCCACTGCCTTTGAGAAACTCGAGTCTCTTGATTCGTTTCTGCAAAGGATTATCCCATCTGTTCCAGAGCCTTCCTAGGATCGTGTCACTATGAGATTTATTCAACTTCCTGGTTATTCTCCACTGACCAGTGGTTCCCAATCAAGCTTCTTATATATTGGTTCATCCTGGTTGATAAGAATCATGAAGATATTGCCATATGTCCAAACAGGCTAATCTGGAATCATCTGGATAGAGAGTGGGATATCTTCTTAATCACAACTCCTATGAGATTTATTCAACTTCCTGGTTATTCTCCACTGATTAGTGGTTCCAAATAAAGCTTCTTATATCGTGGTTCATCCTGGTTTGATAAGAATCATGAAGATAATGGCATATGTCCGAACAGGCTAATCTGGAATCATCTGGATAGAAGGTGGGATATCTTCTTGCTCACAACACTTATGAGTTTTATTCAACTTCCTGGTTATTCTCCACTGATTAGTGGTTCCAAAAAAGCTTCTTAGATCGTGGTTCATCCTGGTTTGATAAGAATCATGAAGATATTGCCATATGTCCGAACAGGCTAATCTAGAATCATTTGGATAGAAAGTGGGATATCTTCTTACTCACAACTCCTATGAGATTTATTCAACTTCCTGGTTATTCTCCACTGATTAGTGGTTCCAATCAAGCTTCTTATATATTGGTTCATCTTGGTTTGATAAGAATCATGAAGATATTGCCATATGTCCGAACAGGCTAATCTGGAATCATCTGGATAGAAAGTGGGATATCTTCTTAATCACAACTCCTATGAGATTTATTCAACTTCCTGGTTATTCTCCACTGATTAGTGGTTCCAAATAAAGCTTCTTAGATCGTGGTTCATCCTGGTTTGATAAGAATCATGAAGATGATGGCATATGTCCGAACAGGCTAATCTGGAATCATCTGGATAGAAGGTGGGATATCTTCTTGCTCACAACACTCATGAGATTTATTCAACTTCCTGGTTATTCTCCACTGATTAGTGGTTCCAAATAAAGCTTTTTAGATCGTGGTTCATCCTGGTTTGATAAGAATCATGAAGATAATGGCATATGTCCGAACAGGCTAATCTGGAATCATCTGGATAGAAGGTGGGATATCTTCTTGCTCACAACACTTATGAGATTTATTCAACTTCCTGGTTATTCTCCACTGATTAGTGGTTCCAAATAAAACTTCTTAGATCGTGGTTCATCCTGGTTTGTATAAGAATCATGAAGATATTTCCATATGTCCGAACAGGCTAATCTGGAATCATCTGGATAGAAAGTGGGATATCTTCTTACTCACAACTCCTATGAGATTTATTCAACTTCCTGGTTATTCTCCACTGATTAGTGGTTCCAAATCAAGCTTCTTATATATTGGTTCATCCTGGTTGATAAGAATCATGAAGATATTGCCATATGTCCGAACAGGCTAATCTGGAATCATCTGGATAGAAAGTGGGATATCTTCTTAATCACAACTCCTATGAGATTTATTCAACTTCCTGGTTATTCTCCACTGATTAGTGGTTCCAAATAAAGCTTCTTAGATCGTGGTTCATCCTGGTTTGATAAGAATCATGAAGATAATGGCATATGTCCGAACAGGCTAATCTGGAATCATCTGGATAGAAGGTGGGATATCTTCTTGCTCACAACACTTATGAGTTTATTCAACTTCCTGGTTATTCTCCACTGATTAGTGGTTCCAAATAAAGCTTCTTAGATCGTGGTTCATCCTGGTTTGATAAGAATCATGAAGATATTGCCATATGTCCGAACAGGCTAATCTGGAATCATCTGGATAGAAAGTGGGATATCTTCTTACTCACAACTCCTATGAGATTTATTCAACTTCCTGGTTATTCTCCACTGATTAGTGGTTCCCAATCAAGCTTCTTATATATTGGTTCATCTTGGTTTGATAAGAATCATGAAGATATTGCCATATGTCCGAACAGGCTAATCTGGAATCATCTGGATAGAAAGTGGGATATCTTCTTAATCACAACTCCTATGAGATTTATTCAACTTCCTGGTTATTCTCCACTGATTAGTGGTTCCAAATAAAGCTTCTTAGATCGTGGTTCATCCTGGTTTGATAAGAATCATGAAGATGATGGCATATGTCCGAACAGGCTAATCTGGAATCATCTGGATAGAAGGTGGGATATCTTCTTGCTCACAACACTCATGAGATTTATTCAACTTCCTGGTTATTCTCCACTGATTAGTGGTTCCAAATAAAGTTTTTAGATCGTGGTTCTTCCTGGTCTGATAAGAATCATGAAGATAATGGCATATGTCCGAACAGGCTAATCTGGAATCATCTGGATAGAAGGTGGGATATCTTCTTGCTCACAACACTTATGAGATTTATTCAACTTCCTGGTTATTCTCCACTGATTAGTGGTTCCAAATAAAGCTTCTTAGATCGTGGTTCATCCTGGTTTGATAAGAATCATGAAGATATTGCCATATGTCCGAACAGGCTAATCTGGAATCATCTGGATAGAAAGTGGGATATCTTCTTACTCACAACTCCTATGAGATTTATTCAACTTCCTGGTTATTCTCCACTGATTAGTGGTTCCCAATCAAGCTTCTTATATATTGGTTCATCCTGGTTTGATAAGAATCATGAAGATATTGGCATATGTCCGAACAGGCTAATCTGGAATCATCTGGATAGAGAGTGGGATATCTTCTTACTCACAACTCCTATGAGATTTATTCAACTTCCTGGTTATTCTCCACTGATTAGTGGTTCCAAATAAAGCTTCTTATATCGTGGTTCATCCTGGTTTGATAAGAATCATGAAGATAATGGCATATGTCCGAACAGGCTAATCTGGAATCATCTGGATAGAAGGTGGGATATCTTCTTGCTCACACACTTATGAGTTTATTCAACTTCCTGGTTATTCTCCACTGATTAGTGGTTCCAAATAAAGCTTCTTAGATCGTGGTTCATCCTGGTTTGATAAGAATCATGAAGATATTGCCATATGTCCGAACAGGCTAATCTAGAATCATCTGGATAAGAAAGTGGGATATCTTCTTACTCACAACTCCTATGAGATTTATTCAACTTCCTGGTTATTCTCCACTGATTAGTGGTTCCAAATAAAGCTTCTTAGTGTTGAGATGAAGCAATAAAGGTTGAGTAGAAGTGATAAGAGGCAAGAGGGAACCAGACGAGTTTGAAATAAGCAAAGGCTGAGATACCTTGAAACACAAGTCTATCCGTACACATGAAGATAAAGTGGAGTGCAAGGCAAGACTTGGAAGAGTAAACTCGCCATGTTGTGATCAAGAGAAGATACTTGCAATGATGGATCAAGAGAGACGTTGGAGGATCAGTCACATGATTGGTTAAGGGTTCAAGTCAAAGAGAGACGTTGAGGATAGGTTACTATCCGGGACCACTGATCTGCGCAGTCTGCTCTGATCCAACCTTGTCTTGTTCCTACTTAGTTTATTCATTTGTTTAGTCTCCTCTTGTTTATTATTTCCTTCATGTCGACATTGTTGAGATGAAGCATAGTGACATAAGAGTAATCAGAGGAGAAGAAGAGATTCAAATGATACAAGGAAATGGTGTTACCTTGAAACACAAGTATGGCCGTACAACTTGGGAGACAAGGCAACACTACAACTTGTAAACAAGCCTTGAACAGCAAGGAGATCCTTCCTAAGTCGCCTCTGATGTGTTTGAAAGAAGAGAGAGACGTTGGAGTGTGAAGACAAGAAGGAGGATGTCGGCAAGAGTTTAATATTGTATTACTCTTGCCTTGGAGCCGTTCATGAGAGGTCGCTATCCAAGACCAGGCGACCAGACCACTTGCTCATTTGTTTATGCTTTTCTCCTTTGTTCTCTTATGCTGCTTATGTCGATATAACTACATTGTATGTGAACCATTTCAAGTTAAGTGAATGAAACATGAAACCACTTCACTAAACTCTCTCTCTCGGATTCTCTCAATCTCACTCTCTTAGTTACTAATTCTCATCACTCTTCACACTTAATCTTTAATTCTCACATGGTATCAGAGCTCTCTTGCTCTTGAGACCTTAATTTCTTTTTCACTTCCGCATAATCTCTGTTCTTATGATGCAAACCTAGCTGAACAAGGAGCCAATGCGGAGCATGAGGAGCTGATTCAGCTGAGTGATACTGAAGAGGAGACAAGTGAGCTAGATGTTGCTGAAGAGGAGACAAGTAAAGCCCACGACAACCATGAACTCATAACCAAGTTAGGCCCGGTTACAAGATCACAAACCAGGAGATTGAAGAATGCAAATTCGATGTTGGTTTATTCTAAACCAGAACCAACTTCGATGGAGAATCAAGTCAAGGAATTCTTCAATTACTCAGTCTTCGAGATTGCCTAGTTCTAAGTGTTTTCTTCTTAGTTTCACACAAGTCTTGTTGCAAGTTTCCACATTCTTTCTTTGTCATTGTTCTACATAAACCGTGAGAATCCAAAGTATGATTCATTCACTTTTTCAATAAAAATCTTTCCTTTGTTATTGTGAATCCTTTGTTCAGTTTCTGAACACTGTTTGCCTAGGAGTTGATTCTCTGCAAGGCTTTGGCTTTAGATCATTGTTTGTGGGCGTAATACTCACGATCTCTAGCACATCTACACAAGTGTTTGATCTCTCCATCGATCTACACTGAAGTTCATCACCATATCTATCTCAATCCATCAACCATCTCACCATCTTTCAAGGAGACAATACCATCCTTGTTCTAATCCGCAAAACACAACCCATATCACCCTCAGATCCATCCAAAAGGGAAAACAAACCATCAAGGGTTTCATTAAGTGGTATCAGAGCAGATTGAGGGCTTTTGATTCAGGGTTTGTACTCGATTTTCTTCTTCTCTTTGGGAACCTCTTTTGATCATTCTGTGAATCTATCCATCTCTTCTCTATCTATCTAAAAGTGCGAGGGGGCCGACCAGTATAAAAAAAAAAAAGAAAGATCAAAGCATCTAAGGCTGAAGAGAAATCCAGCCAGACTGAAGAGAAATCCAGTCTCTGGTGGTAAAGCCTCTTGCGAACTAAATCTCTTAATACTGTCTATCTTTTCTTCTCTTTGGGGTAGGGAATTGACTTCAAAAGGCTTGAACTCTGTTTGCTATTGAACTCCTGGATTCACAAACTGAAACACTTGAGAGAAACACTTGAGAGAAACACCAGTGAGGCTTCGGCTATCATATTGTGTTCTAACCTTTCTTGTTGAGTTTCTTAATAGGAATCATGTCGGATGAAGAGCATGAGCGGGAAGATCATCCAAATCTATTCAACAAAGTCCAGATGGATGCTATGATGTCAACTCTGATGAAAGCAATAGATAAGAAACTTGAATTTGAAAGAAATTCCTTTGCTACTAACAATGTTTTAGGTAGTGCTTCTCAGGCTAGGAAAGCTGCTAGAGAGAAAAGGAGAGGCAAGAGAGTAGCTACTGGCTTGACTGATGATGATATCACCTCTTCCGGAAGGAGTTCGGATGAAGTAAGATCAGTTAGAGCACCATCTCAGACCAGAACCAACCGTGCAGAGAGACACAGGCCAGATGATAGTCTTGGTAACATCAAGCTCAGAGTACCAGTCTTCAGTGGTACCAGCAATCCAGACGAGTACCTTGATTGGGAAAAGAAGATAGAGTTGATCTTTGAATGTCACAACTACTCAGAGTTAAAAAAGGTTAGACTTGCAGCAACTGAGTTCAATGGTTATGCTCTTCATTGGTGGGATCAGATCACTTCAACAAGAAGAAGAACCGGAGAAGCAGCAGTGTCAGGCTGGTTTGAACTCAAGACTCTCATGAGGAAACGATTTGTTCCAAGTCATTACCACAAGGATGTTCATCTGAAACTAAGGAGGCTCACTCAAGGAACTAAGAGCGTGGAGGATTACTATCAGGAGATGGAGACTCTCATGATAAAAGCATCTGTTGTTGAGGATTCTAATGCAACTATGGCTCGGTTCCAAGCTGGTCTCAACAGAGAAATACAAGATCGATTGGAGCTGCAAGATTATGATGACATCTATGAGCTTCTTCACAAAGCTATCCTCATTGAGCAACAACAGAAGAGAAAGAACAGCTCCAAGGGTTCATACGGCAACAACTACAGGACAACCAAGGATGAGAAAAGCCTAGCTAAACCCAAGGAAGAACACAAAGCCTATCAGCGTGATGATAAGGGAAAAGCACCAGCAACTAGATCAAGAGATGTGAAGTGTTTCAAGTGCCATGGCATTGGTCACTATGCGAATGAATGCACTAACAAGAAGGTGATGATTCTCTTGGATAATGGAGATATTATATCTGAGGAAGAGAAAGCTGATACTTCCGAGGAAGAGTTGATAGACTATCCAGTCCGAGGACAGCTCCTGGTTACAAGAAGGTCTCTTCAGGTCCAATCCAAACCAGAAGACATTGATCAAAGGGAGAATCTTTTTCACACTCGTTGTACTGTTTATGATAAAGTTTGCAGCTTGATTATAGATGGTGGAAGTTGTACTAACGTGGCTAGTGAATCTCTTGTAGCAAAGCTTGGGCTGAAAACAGGGAAGCATCCTAGACCCTACCCACTTCAATGGCTTAATGAGGGAGGCGAGCTGAAGGTTACTGAGCAAGTTATGGTTCCTATAACCATTGGGAGGTATCAAGATGAGATAGTGTGTGATGTACTACCCATGGATTCAAGTCATATTCTCTTAGGCAGGCCTTGGCAGTATGATAAGAAAGCTATCCATGATGGGTTTACAAATCGCCACTCCTTCACTCACAGAGATAAAAAGATTGTGCTTGCACCTTTGTCACCTCAAGAAGTACATGAAGATCAGCTACAACTAAGGCTCAGGCGACAAGAAGCCAAGGAGAACTCATCTGACTCAAAGAAGGGAACTAACCCTTTGGCCAAAAACAGTGAGATCAGGAAAGCTTTGATTCTCCAACAACCTTTGCTTTTGTTTATCTTCAAAGGTTCACTACTAACTTCTTCTAACCATGCTCCGGAGCTTCCGAAAGGGTTTGAGTTTATCTTGCAGGAATATGGAGATGTCTTTCCAAGAGAGAGTCCAGCTAGCTTGCCACCTTTCAGAGGGATTGAACACCAAATAGATCTGGTTCCAGGCGCTTCTCTTCCAAATAGACCAGCCTATAGAACCAACCCAGACGAAACCAAGGAGTTGCAAAGGCAGGTTGATGAGCTGATGGCTAAAGGACACATTAGAGAAAGCATGAGCCCTTGTGCCGTGCCTGTACTACTGGTGCCAAAGAAGGATGGAAGCTGGCGCATGTGTGTTGACTGCAGAGCCATCAACAATATCACTGTAAAGTACAGACATCCTATCCCTAGACTTGATGATATGCTTGATGAATTGCATGGGTCTTGCATTTTCTCTAAGATAGATTTAAAGAGTGGATATCATCAGATTAGGATGAAAGAAGGAGATGAATGGAAAACTGCTTTTAAAACAAAACATGGTTTGTATGAGTGGCTTGTTATGCCTTTCGGTTTAACTAATGCTCCTAGCACCTTCATGAGACTAATGAATCATGTTTTGAGAGCCTTCATAGGACACTTCGTGGTAGTTTATTTCGATGACATCTTGATCTATAGCAAAAGTTTGTCTGAGCACACTGAACATTTGAGAATTGTTTTAGAAGTACTTAGGAAAGAATCTCTTTTTGCTAATCTTGATAAATGTACTTTTGGAGCAGATCACCTTGTGTTTCTAGGCTTTGTTGTTTCAGCTCAAGGGATCAGGGTGGATGAAGAAAAAGTAAAAGCCATCCGAGATTGGCCAGTTCCTAAGAGTGTGAGTGAAGTCCGGAGCTTTCATGGACTAGCTGGGTTCTACAGAAGGTTTGTCAGAGACTTCAGCACTATTGCAGCACCCCTCACTGAAGTTATCAAGAAGAATGTGGGGTTCAGATGGGAAGAGGCACAAGAAGAAGCTTTTCAGAACCTAAAAGGGAAGTTGACTGAAGCACCTTTGCTTGCACTCCCTGATTTTTCTAAGACTTTTGAAATTGAATGTGATGCTTCTGGAATAGGTATTGGAGCAGTGCTGATGCAAGAGAAGAAACCCATTGCCTACTTTAGTGAAAAGCTTGGAGGTGCTATGCTGAACTACCCGACTTATGATAAGGAGCTTTATGCATTAATCAGGGCTTTGGAGACATGGCAGCACTACTTGTGGCCAAAAGAGTTTGTGATCCACACTGATCATGAATCACTCAAACACCTGAAGGGACAACACAAGCTGAATAAGAGGCACGCCAAGTGGGTAGAGTTTCTTGAAACCTTTCCTTATGTTATCCACTACAAGCAAGGTAAAGAGAATGTTGTTGCTGATGCACTTTCAAGAAGATATACTTTGCTTGCTTCCATGGAAACTAAGTTGTTAGGCTTTGATCAAGTAAAATCTTACTATGCTGATGATCCTGATTTCAAAGAACACTTTAAAGCTAGTGAGAAACATACTAGTGGCAAATTCTATCAAGCTGATGGTTTCTTATTCTTTGAAAATCGATTGTGCTTGCCTAATTGTTCTTTGCGAGAGCTCTTTGTTAGGGAATCACATGGTGGAGGTCTGATGGGGCATTTTGGTGTTGCTAAGACCTATGCTATTCTAAAGGAGCACTTCTACTGGCCAAACATGAAGAGAGATGTCGAGAAGATATGCAGTAGATGTATCATTTGTACTCAAGCAAAGGCTAAGGCTCGGCCTCAAGGTTTGTACACTCCACTTCCCATCCCTGATGCACCTTGGGTAGACATATCAATGGATTTTGTGTTAGGATTGCCTAGGACTAAGAAAGGAAGGGATTCGATTTTTGTGGTGGTAGATAGGTTCTCTAAAATGGCTCACTTCATAGCTTGCCACAAAACTGATAATGCTCTTCACATTGCTGAGTTGTTCTTTAAAGAAGTGGTTAGACTTCATGGCATGCCTAGGAGTATTGTCTCTGATAGAGATACCAAGTTCTTGAGTCATTTCTGGAAAACCCTTTGGTCTAAGCTAGGAACTAAGCTGATGTTTTCTACTACTTGTCACCCACAAACTGATGGGCAAACTGAAGTAGTTAATAGGACCTTGGCTACTCTCTTGCGTGCTGTGATTAAAAAGAATATTAGGACTTGGGAAGATTGTTTGCCTCATGTTGAGTTTGCTTATAATCACTCTGTTCACCGAGCTACTAAGTTCTCACCTTTTCAAATAGTTTATGGGTTTAATCCTTTGACTCCTCTTGATTTGTTGCCTATACCATACAAAGAGCAGATTAATCTTGATGGAAAGGCCAAGGCCGAGTTTGTTGTTTCTTTCCATGAGCAGGTTAAGAAGAATATTGAGGAGAGAACCAAAGAGTATGCAAGATTCGCCAACAAAGGCAGACGAGAACTCATACTAGAACCAGGAGACTTGGTGACAATCCACTTGAGAAAAGAAAGGTTTCCTGAGGAAAGAAAGTCCAAACTCTTGCCAAGAACAGATGGACCATTTGAAGTACTGGAGAAGATCAATAACAATGCCTACAAGATCGATCTTCAAGGGAAGTATGCTATTAGTAATACTTTTAATGTTGCTGATCTAATTCCTTTTTGTGCTGATCATTTAGATTTGAGGACAAATCCTTTCAAAGGAGGAGGGGATGATGCAAACCTAGCTGAACAAGGAGCCAATGCGGAGCATGAGGAGCTGATTCAGCTGAGTGATACTGAAGAGGAGACAAGTGAGCTAGATGTTGCTGAAGAGGAGACAAGTAAAGCCCACGACAACCATGAACTCATAACCAAGTTAGGCCCGGTTACAAGATCACAAACCAGGAGATTGAAGAATGCAAATTCGATGTTGGTTTATTCTAAACCAGAACCAACTTCGATGGAGAATCAAGTCAAGGAATTCTTCAATTACTCAGTCTTCGAGATTGCCTAGTTCTAAGTGTTTTCTTCTTAGTTTCACACAAGTCTTGTTGCAAGTTTCCACATTCTTTCTTTGTCATTGTTCTACATAAACCGTGAGAATCCAAAGTATGATTCATTCACTTTTTCAATAAAAATCTTTCCTTTGTTATTGTGAATCCTTTGTTCAGTTTCTGAACACTGTTTGCCTAGGAGTTGATTCTCTGCAAGGCTTTGGCTTTAGATCATTGTTTGTGGGCGTAATACTCACGATCTCTAGCACATCTACACAAGTGTTTGATCTCTCCATCGATCTACACTGAAGTTCATCACCATATCTATCTCAATCCATCAACCATCTCACCATCTTTCAAGGAGACAATACCATCCTTGTTCTAATCCGCAAAACACAACCCATATCACCCTCAGATCCATCCAAAAGGGAAAACAAACCATCAAGGGTTTCATTATCTTAACTTTCCCTTTTTAGCAAAATTTCTTTGTGTTCTTGAGGTGTTCTTCATTTATCACTCCAGAATTTGCCAAAAATGGAAAAGTCATCCAAAGTCTCCATTCCGGTTACACTCACTGGTGTAAACTATCTCTTGTGGTCTAGGCTTGTTAAAACAGCCTTGGGAGGAAGAGGTCTCTGTTCTCACATAACAGAAGACAAGCCCTCTAAAGAAACTGTCCAAGGAGGGAACAGTACTGAAGTTGTGGTTGCTACCGAAGACAAGTGGGATCAGGAGGATCTCTTGGTGCTGTCTATCATCCAAAGCAGCCTTGACGCACCAATCTTGGAAGCTTACTCTTACTGTGAGACTCCCAAAGAGTTGTGGAACACTCTTCAGAAGGTGTATGGCAACATATCTAATGAACCCCTAGGATGTTTCTCTGGATGGATATGGATAGATCCTTGCTTAAACGAGTCAAGGACTCAAGCTTATCAAGGTGGTGGATCGAATGGTGACACAAGAGGCTATGGGAAGGCTTCTTGATACTCCTAGACAATAGATCGGATATTACACACCTCTCTAAGGTCCTTGGGCGTTGGATATTACACACCAACAGACTGGATACTACACACCAGACACTCTCTCACGACAAGGCAAGGGAGAAGAAAACTCAAAGGTTTTTAGATAAAAGAAGACTTGATCCCCACTAGGGTTGCGACACACACATATTTATAGTGAGAGACTTGGAACAGGCTCCAATCAACTCAAACTAAAAGGAACAGGCTCCTTTAGTTAATGTAGAAATAAAGAAACAACATAGATATAGTTTTCGAAATAAAAGACATAAATACTTAGAGAAATAAAACATAACATAAGGTTCTTCATGTGGTTGGTCCGAGAGCATCATCTAGGAGTTTTGAGCAGCAAGACTATGGCCTCGTTAAAAACCTATCTTTGCAAAACCCATTGGGACAAAAACAAAGATAGGGAAAAAGAGCACACATAGCTTGCTAGCCTAGACAATGCTCAGCTTGATGGTGAGATAGCTTGGATGGTAACAAGTGCATCTTGAAGTATCAAGCTTCCTTCAAGACTTTCTTCATGCATCAAACACTTCTTGATTAATCCTCCAATAGCTTCCTTGAGTTTCTTAGCTTTGGATCGAGTTATGGGCCATTGGAAATGACTAAGGCATCATCTTCTTTAGCTAGCTGGAACTCTTCATCTTGATCAGCATGCTGGTCCATGATCATATCATCCCCTCCTTCTTGAAAAGGATTTGTCCTCAAATCGAACTCATCTGCAATAAAAGGGATTAAGTCAGAAACATTAAAACTATTGCTTACATCGTACTTCCCTTTGAGGTCAAGCTTGTAGGCATTGTTGCTGATCTTCTTTATGATCTCAAACGGTCCATCAATCCTCGGCATTAGCTTGGACTTCCTCTCATTTGGAAATCTCTCCTTCCTTAGGTGAACCCAAACCTGATCACCTACTTCAAAGATCATCTCACGCCTTCCTTTGTTGGCATGCTTAACATACTGCTTGGTTTTCTCTTCAATATTAAGCCTAGCTTGCTCGTGGAGTTGTTTTACCATCTCTGCCTTCCTTTTGCCATCAAAACTGATCCTTTCACACTCAGGTAAAGGTATTAGATCCAAAGGAGAGGTGGGATTAAACCCATAAACAATTTCAAAAGGTGAAAACTTAGAAGCAGATGATTAAACCCACTTAACAGCATGATTGTATGCAAATTCACAATGTGGCAAATGATCTTCCCAAGACTTCAGATTCTTTTTAATGAATGCACGCAAGAGAGTACCTAAAGTTCTATTAACTACTTCAGTTTGTCCATCAGTTTGCGGATGACAAGTAGTAGAGAACAACAGTTTCGTACCTAGTTTAGACCATAGAGTTTTCCAAAAATAACTAAGAAACTTAGTATCTCTATCAGAAACAATAGTCCTAGGCATGCCATGAATGCGCACAATCTCTTTAAAGAACAGGTTAGCAACATGCAATGCATCATCAGTTTTGTGACATGCTATGAAATGAGCCATTTTTGAGAATCTATCAACAACAACAAAGATAGAATCCTTTCCAGTTCTAGTTCTAGGCAATCCCACAATGAAATCCATAGATATATCATTCCAAGGATGATAAGGAATAGGGAGAGGAGTATACAAACCATGTGACTGAACCTTAGACTTAGCTTGTTTACAAGTTGCACACCTCTCACAAATTCTCTCCACATCTCTTTTCATCCGAGGCCAAAAGAAGTGATCCTGCAAGGTTTTAAGAGTCTTTGTAACACCAAAGTGACCCATAAGGCTTCCTCCATGAGATTCCCTGACAAATAACTCTCTCAAAGAACAGTTAGGCACACACAAACGATTATCATAAAAGAGAAATCCATTATGCCTAAAGTAATGCCCAGCAGCAACCTTTTCACAAGAGTTATAAGCATCTTTAAAATCAGGATCAGTCTCATACATACCTTTAATCTGCTCAAAACCTAATAGTTTAGCATCAAGAGTGTTTAAGAGAGCATACCTTCTTGATAGTGCATCAGCAACTATATTCTCCTTACCTTGTTTGTATTTGATCACATAAGGGAAGGTTTCAATGAATTCTACCCATCTGGCGTGCCTCTTACTGAGTTTGTTCTGGCCTTTAAGGTACTTGAGAGACTCATGATCAGTGTGGATTACGAACTCTTTAGGCCATAGATAATGCTGCCAACTCTGCAAGGCCCTCACCAAAGCATAGAGTTCCTTATCATAAGTTGCATAGTTGAGAATGGCTCCTCCAAGCTTTTCACTAAAGTATGCAATAGGTCTTTTCTCCTGCATAAGAACAGCACCAATACCAATTCCTGAGGCATCACATTCAATCTCAAAAGTTTTATTAAAGTCAGGAAGTATAAGAAGAGGGGCATTAGTAAGCTTCTCTTTAAGGCATTGGAATGCAGCTTCTTGTGTGTCTCCCCACTTGAAACCTATGTCTTTCTTGATAACCTCAGTCAAGGGAGCTGCTATAGTACTGAAATCCCTCACAAAACGCCTATAGAAGCCAGCAAGTCCATGGAAGCTCCTCACTTCACTCACTGTCTTGGGGATGGGCCATTCTCGTATAGCTTTCACCTTCTCTGGATCCACTTTCACTCCATCTGCACTCACAATAAAGCCTAGGAAGACCAAGTTATCCGTACAGAAAGTGCATTTCTTAAGGTTAGCAAAAAGTTTCTCTTTTCTCAAAACATCAAGGACAGCCTTAAGATGATCTATATGCTCTTCTAAACTCTGACTATAAACTAGGATATCATCAAAGTAAACCACAACAAACAACCTATAAAAGACCTAAGAACATGGTTCATTAATCTCATGAAAGTACTAGGAGCATTGGTTAATCCAAAGGGCATAACTAACCACTCGTACAACCCATGCTTAGTTTTAAAAGCAGTTTTCCACTCATCTCCCTCTTTCATCCTAATTTGATGATATCCACTCTTAAGATCTATCTTAGAAAAGATGCTAGAACCATGCAATTCATCAAGCATATCATCTAATCTAGGAATAGGGTGGCGATACTTCACTGTTATGTTGTTGATTGCTCTACAATCAACACACATGCGCCAGCTTCCATCTTTCTTAGGTACCAAGAGCACTGGAACAGCACAAGGACTCATGCTCTCACGGATGTGGCCTTTCTCCATCAGTTCTTCAACCTGCCTTTGTAGCTCCTTGGTCTCAACCGGGTTGGTTCTGTAGGCTGGTCTATTGGGAAGAGTAGAACCTGGTACAAAGTCTATCTGATGCTCAATCCCTCGTATAGGTGGTAAACCGGTGGGACTATCCTCTGGAAACACATCTTGATAATCCTGTAAAAGAGTTGACATCTCACTCGGATACACCGGTGTGCAATCAGTTAGACTAACAAGAGATTCTTTTAAAACAAATAAGAGGACTGATTGATTAGAGTAGAGAGATCTTTTGATGTCACCAGTTTTGGCATAGAAGTTGTGCTGCTTGCTCGGTTCTGGTTTAAGATCTATCTCTTTCTTTTTCTGAAGCTGTAGCTGATCTTGATGCACTTCTTTAGGAGTTAGAGGTACCAGTGTAGTCTTCTTGCCGTTGAACTCAAAGGTATGCTTGTTAGTAAAGCCATTGTGTGTAACTCTTCTATCAAACTGCCATGGTCTCCCAAGCAAGATATGACTGGCTTCCATTGGTATCACATCGCATAGGATCTCATCTTCATACCTTCCTATGGATAAAGGAATTGACACTTGTGTGGATACCTTCATTTCTCCTTCTTCATTGAGCCATTGTAGTCGGTATGGTCTAGGATGTTTTTGAGTCTTCAAGCTAAGCTTCTTCACCATTGTTTCACTAGCAACATTAACGCAGCTTCCACCATCAATTATCAGACTACAAACCTTTCCTTGTACCATACAACGAGTGTAGAACAGGTTTTCTCTTTGCTCTAGCTCTTCGGGTTTGTTTTGCAAGCTGAGAGTCCTCCTTGCAACCAAAAGCCTACCATGAACTGGCTTCTCTTCATACTCTGCTTCTGAAGATTCTTGCTCAGTCTCAGGTCTTTCATCTTCAGATTCATACTCGCCATTCTCCAAGAGAACCATAACTCTCTTGTTGGTACACTCATTAGCATAGTGCCCACGCCCTTGACATTTAAAGCACTTCACATCTCTTGCACGCGAGCTGGTAGCCTCTGCTTTGCCTTTATCCTTGCTGTAGATACTACTAGGCTTAGACTCTTCCTTTGGCTGTGGCTTGTCCTCTTTCTGATAGCTTGGTTTGTCCTCCTTAGAAGTCTGGTATCTACTGGAACTATAGCTGCCACGCGCATGGCTCCTTCTCTTAACTTGTTGCTCTACCAAGATAGCTTTGTGTAGCATCTCCTCTATCTCCAGGTAGTGCTGCATCTCTACCCTGTCTTGTATCTCACGGTTGAGTCCACCAAGAAACCGTGCCATGGTAGCTTCACTATCTTCGGAAACCTTAGCTCTCAACATAAGCAACTCCATCTCTTGATAGTATTCCTCCACCGACTTGGAACCTTGGGTAAGAAGCCTCAGCTTTTGGTGAAGATCACGGTGATAGTGGCTGGGAACAAACCTCCTACGCATCAAAGACTTCATCTCAGCCCATGTCTCAATAGGAAACTCGCCATTGCGCCTTTTGTTTGTAACCAACTGATCCCACCAACTCAATGCATAGTCATTGAACTCAGTAGCAGCAACTTGAACCTTTTTAATCTCAGAGTAGTGTTGGCAATTGAAGACAAGCTCTATCTTCTTTTCCCACTCAAGATATGCATCCGGATCAGCCTTGCCATGGAAAGGAGGGATTTTAAGCTTCAATCCTGATAGCTCATTGCGCCTATGCCTTCTGCCCTCATGATCATGTCGTGATCTCCTACTGCTGTGTCTTGATCCAGAGCTATAGCTACTTCTCTCATAGAAGTTATCAGTTTCTTCTGATCCAGCATGCTCACGACGACCATGCCTATTGATCCTTGGCTCACGTCTCTGCTCAGCATTCTGATCTTGTCTATCAGATAGCCTTTGATCGAGTTTATCCTCCAACAACTTCTCCATGGCTGCAAGGATATCTTTGGTGATTGCTTCTTGTAAAAGCTTGTTTCTCCTCATAAGAGTTGCCTCATCATCCTCGGATCCCATTGCTCCCTGATTCACAAAAAGTTTGAACAAGTAAGTAGTTCAAAGAAAATCAAAACACAAAGGATTCAAATAAGGAAACAAGAAAAATTTAAAAAAACAAAGCGGCAAAAGATACTTGAACAATACGCAAAGATTTGAATTCCTTATCAGTTTCGAAATGCAACAATCACAGATCAGATTCTACAGACGACGAAACGAGATGAACAGATAAGGATCTATTACTTCTAACAACAGATCGAGACTCACAAACACAATAGAACTTTTCGGAATTTTGAAACTCGAAACACGATCGATGAGAAGTTGAAAAGTTCTTAATGAAAACTTGATCGAATTTCTCAGATCTATCAATGGTGATCACGAAAACAATAGATCTATCAGTTAAAGTGATGAAAAGAAACAGATCTAGAGAACAACAACACAAGAACACAGATCTATCAATGATATGAATGGTGATGAACAGATCGGATGAAAAATGATAAGAGAAATCGAAACTCCCCTTCCAGAGTGCTCTGATACCACTTAATGAACCCCTAGGATGTTTCTCTGGATGGATATGGATAGATCCTTGCTTAAACGAGTCAAGGACTCAAGCTTATCAAGGTGGTGGATCGAATGGTGACACAAGAGGCTATGGGAAGGCTTCTTGATACTCCTAGACAATAGATCGGATATTACACACCTCTCTAAGGTCCTTGGGCGTTGGATATTACACACCAACAGACTGGATACTACACACCAGACACTCTCTCACGACAAGGCAAGGGAGAAGAAAACTCAAAGGTTTTTAGATAAAAGAAGACTTGATCCCCACTAGGGTTGCGACACACACATATTTATAGTGAGAGACTTGGAACAGGCTCCAATCAACTCAAACTAAAAGGAACAGGCTCCTTTAGTTAATGTAGAAATAAAGAAACAACATAGATATAGTTTTCGAAATAAAAGACATAAATACTTAGAGAAATAAAACATAACATAAGGTTCTTCATGTGGTTGGTCCGAGAGCATCATCTAGGAGTTTTGAGCAGCAAGACTATGGCCTCGTTAAAAACCTATCTTTGCAAAACCCATTGGGACAAAAACAAAGATAGGGAAAAAGAGCACACATAGCTTGCTAGCCTAGACAATGCTCAGCTTGATGGTGAGATAGCTTGGATGGTAACAAGTGCATCTTGAAGTATCAAGCTTCCTTCAAGACTTTCTTCATGCATCAAACACTTCTTGATTAATCCTCCAATAGCTTCCTTGAGTTTCTTAGCTTTGGATCGAGTTATGGGGCCATTGGAAATGACTAAGGCATCATCTTCTTTAGCTAGCTGGAACTCTTCATCTTGATCAGCATGCTGGTCCATGATCATATCAATATCAAACTTGAGTAGAGTGTTTGAGGTCAAGAGGGCCATTAGCTCACTCCACCAAGAAGACATGGATTTCAACCAGCATTTCGGCAAGTTCCGAGCCTTGTGGGCTGAGTTGGAGATGCTGAGGCCATGTACTGTGGACCCTAGCATACTTAAAGACCGGAGAGAAGAAGACAAGGTGTTTGCCTTACTCCTCACCATGAACCCCGGTTACAATGACCTCATTAAACACTTGCTGAGGGCCGAGAAGCTACTGTTAACTTGAAGAAAAGAAATGGAGTGGGAGAAGAAGTATGGAGGAGTTTGGGTTTGGTGCAAAGATAGGGCAAGTCTTACAGAGATTGCCTATCAAGCTTTAGGAGTGTCTAAAGAGCTCAAGAAGTGTCTTAAGGGCTGTGCAAAGATAGGGCCAAGTCCAGGAGGGACTTAGAAGCATGTTTGAGAGTGAATGGTTAAGTGTGCAAAGATAGGGTGAGGTCAGTACGGATTTGGTACGGACGTGTACGGACTGTACGGATCCGTACGGACCAGTTCAACCCAACATTGCATAACTTGACCATTTAAGAAGAAATGAAGTTGGTGCAAAAATAGGGCGCAAGGCACAAGTCCGGACATGATCAGAATGTATCAGGAAGGCTGTGTGCAAAGTCAGGGACTTAGAAACCTTATCTGATCATATGGCATCAAATGGGAATCAAAGAGATGCCATGTGATGGTCTTGGGCGAGTTTGAAATAGGCCAGGCTGTCTTTGGCTGTAAAGAGAAAGGCAGCCTTGACTATGTATGTGGACTGATCTATGGACAGATACAAAGGAGCCTAAGAAGAACCAATCAAAGACCAAGCTTCAGTTTGAATTAAAGTAGGCGCCAGCCTCCTTTACACTATTGAGAGATCACTTTGCAACAAGACAGACTCAATCCACACCATCCATTTATCTCAAGTTTTTCTATCCATTAGATTAAGGGTTTATGTAATTGCAAAGTGTAAAGCCTATATAAAGGCTGTGTTATGGCGATTTGTAAACTCCAAGGGAGTAAGGGGGAGTTCCCCTCTCCACTTCATAATCTCAAGTCTTTGATTCTCTATTCTCTAGTCTGGTTACTTAATCTCTCTGTCTCTTAATCTCTGTTCTCTAATCTCTTAATCACACACCTAAACAAACTCCTAATCTATCTATCTTAATCCGCAAACTCTCTCTCTTATCTCCCCATTGAGGATTCATCAAACACAAACCTGTTTACTCTTATAAAAATCTCATGGTATCAGAGCCTGGTTCATCAGAACCTGAGCTGTAGCTTCCGCATATCACTTGCTCTCATCTCAGCTCAAACCAAACCCTTGAAGACATGTTCATGCGATTTCACTTTCTTGTGAGAAGAAGAAGAAGAAGATTGAAGCCATGGAGTGTCCTCCTTGTCTCTCAAGCTGTTCCTGTCAGTACCAGATGGAGTGATTCGTTGGAAGCAAGGGAGGATGGAGAGGCGTCATGAACCTCAAGCCAAAACTCCTTGTCCAAGTGTACTTGCATCCGAGTTACAAGAAAGAAGATCACTTGATGTTGGCGGCTTGGTGTATGAAGAAAGGAGGGGTCTTGTGAGTGAGATGTTCAAGATGGTGGCCATGAACTGAAGGAGAAGGAGGTGGGTGACGATCCAGACTCCAAAGACCCAACAAAGTCATGGCCGGTTCATCATGGAGGTTAAAGGAACCAATCTGGTTCCTTGAGTAAGCTATCCTTGAAACCATCTTGATATTGAGCTTGTGTGTTGATTAACAGGTTGTGATGTTGTGATGGTTTGAAGGCCGGATGGTTTGAAGATTGCTAAGTGAGGATTGCATCTTAAACCAGTCCTAAGCCATTGTTGAGGTGTTTTGCGGTTGAGAAGTGTCTTTAAAAATTGCTAGAGAGTTGTTTAAAAGTGCTTAGCCTGATTCTAAGTGTTGTGTATTGCTAGGGTGATAGATTTAAATCTTTCCAGCATGCATTCATGAAATAGAATTGTTTTAAGGCTGAAGCATGGTGTGTGATTTCTATGCAAAGCTCCGGTTCATAGTGATGCATTGCATTCATGTATTGAAGCCGAGAAGCTGTTGCATATTAATCTTGTCTGCCTTAGGTTGATACACTTGGATTCATAGCCAAGATGTAGGTAAGGCAGAGTTTAAAAATTGCATAAGTAGCTTGCATTGATTCTAGTGTGATCTTGCGTGTACTTGTGATATAGCTTGCAATGATATGAACTTGCTAATGCTTGTTTCAATCATATGCAAAGCTTGAGACAGTGTGGAGATCAAACTTGATGATTAGTCAAGGTTTGATCTCATATTGTGTTTCTTATCTTTGCTGGAGTTTAGTGATGTTTCAGGTTTCACAAGAAGTGTTCTTGGTTCACTATCCATCCGGGTGAAAGAGGAAGAAGCAGTTGCCATTGGGGTTCAATGGAGAAGGGTTATGAGAGTGGTGATGCGCCACTGATGCTTGAAGCCACTGAAGCTCACTTGCAAGCTTGGATCCCAAATCAAATCCAAGCTTGAGGAGGGGAGTTAAGTGAGCTATCAAGCGGTTCAAGAGGTCCATTGCAAGCTGAAGAAGAAGCCATCAGGGTTTGGGCAGTGGCGTGCCTAAGCAAGAGAGTGTTCAGAGCACTCTTGGCTGTGAGAAGTGATGGAGACTACTCTATCAAGTACAGCTTCTAGTGTGAGCTGACTGAAGAGAGCTGAAGCTTCCACAAGCATTCCATGAAGGTGGCGAGTTCAAGAAGTATGCAATGGAGTGATTGATCAGATCATGAAGCTATCCTTCCAAGCTTGACTTGTTCCACATGGTCAAGCTTGAGGGGGAGTGTTGAAGCTTACATGATCTGAGAGTACTTGGTGGTTATTCAAGAAGAGGAGCAGATCAGTTATGAAGCACAATGAAGGATGTGGAGGCAATCTCCAATGCGGTCTCTAGAGTGAGATGGTTGGTATCACAGACTGAAGCATCTTATCATGAAGGCTTTAGTATCTTGGTGGTGACTCAAGAAGAAGAAGCAACCAAGACTCAGCTTGTATCTATCAAGGAAGATCAGAGAGTCCGAGCACTTGATCACAACAAGAAGGTTGTGAGAAAGGGGGAGAGACCGAGATCTGTCTAAAGAAGAGTACAAGATATGTTGGTGATGAGCAAGGGAAGAGGTGATCAACCTTGCATCACATGAGGGCCATGATCCAGAGTCTTTGTGTCCCTTACATTGTTGGTAAGGCACAAAGACTCACTGGCCAATCCCCAGGCCTTGGAGACTTTACTCTTTTTCCCTCATCAAGGTTTTGTCCCAAAGGGTTTTCCTTGGTGAGGTTTTTAATGAGGAAGTTCTTCAAGGTTCCAAGCTTGACTTAGGATCACTAAAGTCAAGCTTGAGGGGAGTGTTAACTTGAAGAAAAGAAATGGAGTGGGAGAAGAAGTATGGAGGAGTTTGGGTTTGGTGCAAAGATAGGGCAAGTCTTACAGAGATTGCCTATCAAGCTTTAGGAGTGTCTAAAGAGCTCAAGAAGTGTCTTAAGGGCTGTGCAAAGATAGGGCCAAGTCCAGGGGGACTTAGAAGCATGTTTGAGAGTGAATGGTTAAGTGTGCAAAGATAGGGTGAGGTCAGTACGGATTTGGTACGGACGTGTACGGACTGTACGGATCCGTACGGACCAGTTCAACCCAACATTGCATAACTTGACCATTTAAGAAGAAATGAAGTTGGTGCAAAAATAGGGCGCAAGGCACAAGTCCGGACATGATCAGAATGTATCAGGAAGGCTGTGTGCAAAGTCAGGGACTTAGAAACCTTATCTGATCATATGGCATCAAATGGGAATCAAAGAGATGCCATGTGATGGTCTTGGGCGAGTTTGAAATAGGCCAGGCTGTCTTTGGCTGTAAAGAGAAAGGCAGCCTTGACTATGTATGTGGACTGATCTATGGACAGATACAAAGGAGCCTAAGAAGAAATCAAAGACCAAGCTTCAGTTTGAATTAAAGTAGGCGCCAGCCTCCTTTACACTATTGAGAGATCACTTTGCAACAAGACAGACTCAATCCACACCATCCATTTATCTCAAGTTATTTCTATCCATTAGATTAAGGGTTTATGTAATTGCAAAGTGTAAAGCCTATATAAAGGCTGTGTTATGGCGATTTGTAAACTCCAAGGGAGTAAGGGGGAGTTCCCCTCTCCACTTCATAATCTCAAGTCTTTGATTCTCTATTCTCTAGTCTGGTTACTTAATCTCTCTGTCTCTTAATCTCTGTTCTCTAATCTCTTAATCACACACCTAAACAAACTCCTAATCTATCTATCTTAATCCGCAAACTCTCTCTCTTATCTCCCCATTGAGGATTCATCAAACACAAACCTGTTTACTCTTATAAAATCTCAGCTACCAACCTTGGAAGAAGTATGCTCTCAAATCCAGAAGGAACAAGGGTCGGTTGGACTCTTTGGAGGCAAAGGAGAGCTTGTGTTGGTGAACCAAGCTGAAGCACAGCAAACAAGGGGCAGTACAAGCCGGAGGACAAGAAAGTGTGGGTTTGTGACCATTGCAAGAAGAAAGGGCATGGCAAGGACAAGTGCTGGATTCTCCACCCTCACCTCAAGCCACTGAAGTTCAGGACTCCTCTCAATGATGCAAGAGCCAACTACTCTGGTGAGATGGGTGAACCAAGAACTCCAAACCCCACACGAGCCATTTCAAACACCAATCCAGCTGGTGAAGGCAAAGCGCTTGTATCAAGCAACTCCAGTACCTTGAGAATCACTCCTGATGATACCATCAAGAGATCTGACATTGAGGCTCTCATCAGGGCCCTCAAGGACCACTCTGGTAACACCTTTGGTACCTCTTTACATGCTACTAGTATTGACTATTCCTTGAATGCGATTACTAGCTCTAAAATGAACAAACCTTTAGTGATTGATTCATGGGCTAGTCATCATATGATAAGTGATCTAGGGTTGATTAAAAATATTGTTCCTGCCCTAGGAAATGTTTGTGTAGCTAATGGAGAGTTGGTTCCAATTAAAGGGGTGGGTGATCTTAGGATATTTGAAAAAGACTCTAAAGCCTTTTATATGCCTAGTTTCACTTCCAACTTGTAATCAGTAAAAAGGGTTGCCACTGATTTAAATTGCCATGTTACCTTCACTCCTAATGATGTTTTGTTTCAGGATATTGAAACTAGTAGGTTGCTTGGCAAAAGGTATAACCAAGGGAGACTTGTACTTGCTTGAAGACACTAAGCTTGCTTCCGATTTATCTTTGCTTTAAATTCATGTTTTAATTTCCCTAAAGATGTAATGTGGCATGCTAGATTAGGTCATCCTCACTCTCGTGCCTTGAACATCATGTTGCCTAGTATTTCTTTTCAAAAAGATTGTGAAGCTTGTATCTTAGGAAAACATTGTAAAACTGTGTTTCCTAAATCGAGTACTATCTATGAATGTGCCTTTGATTTAATTCACTCTGATGTTTGGACTGCACCATGCGCATCTAGGGAGTTTCATAAATACTTTGTGACATTCATAGATGAGAAAACCAAGTATACTTGGATCACCTTGCTTAAATCAAAGGATAGGGTGTTAGATGCTGTTGAAATGGGTTAAGAAGAAAGTAATGAGGGATACTTATGAGTTTGAGAAAGAGTGAGGAGAAATGAGACTTGTGCATTATTAGGGATGGTACGGACTAGTACGGATCTGTACGGACTAGTACGGACCATCCCGAGTCAAGACTTCATTTGATCACTCTTGATGCATATTGAGGTTGTGCAAAGATAGGGCAGGAAGTGTACGGACATGGTAAATCCGTACAGCTAAGTTACCGAGTGGTTAGTATGAAATGGAGAAGTAACCAAGTAAAGAGAAGTCTTGGAATCAAAGAGAGGGTTTGGTATAGGATCAGACCGTTACAAGAGTAAAGGGATGGCGCGCCTTTGTCACAGCTTTGGACAGGCTGTAAAGCAAGGCCAAAGCGTGTGATGCATATGGTCCGCTCATTCAAATAGAGAGACTCCAACCATGCTGACTTCACATGCTTAGTATAGTAGCTTTTACTTTGCGCAAACCCTTGTATCCTCTCATATAAATATGTAACCTCATTGCTTAATAAGAATAATCACGATTTGCAACTCTCTCTCTCTAGTTCACAATGTTCTTCATGTTCTTCATACACCTTTACCCTTAAACTCATCTCGATTCACTTTATCTACTCAATACTACTAAAAATATCATGGTATCAGAGCCAGGTTGGCTTTGGTATTGAGTTCGTGGTCTCTTCATCTTCATTTCTTCTTGTTCTCTTTTTTTTGTTTTATTCAAAATCATCCAAGCTTTGTTCTTGTTCTTCGCGGGTTCATAAAGTTTCAAGCTTTTAGTGTTCTTCACGGTGGGGTTCTTAGAGATTCAAACTCTGGTGTGTTCTTCGCGGTGGTGTTCCTTAAAGCTTCAGACTTTTGTTGGTGTTCTTCGCGAGTTGATTCAAGATCCAAACTTGGTGGTGTTCTTCGCGGGAAAAGTAAAGGTTCAAACTTTGGTGGTTGTTCTTCGCGGGAAAAGTAAAGATTCAAACTTTGGAGTGTTCTTCACGGTTTGTCACTTAGAGTTATACACTTTAGTGTTTGTTGAGACAGTTCAAGCTTAAAGCTCTGTTCTTTGGTCGCTTTTCATCATCATGGATGGTTTCAAGATTGATGGAGGCAAGATTACGGTTCCAGTTGCTCTCAAGGGTGGTACAAACTACCTGTTGTGGTCAAGACTGGTGAAGACAGCTATTGGGAGGCTAGGGTTGTGGAGTCACATCACGGATGATGGTCCTACACCTGTGGTCAAGGATGGAGAAGGTCAGGAGGGTGGAAAGGAACTCGCGGTTGCTGATAATAAGAAATGGATTCAAGAAGACCTGATGGTGTTGTCCGTGTTGCAAGGGTCACTTGAGCTACCTATCTTGGATGCTTACAGCTACTGCGAGACCCCTAAGCACCTGTGGGAGACTCTCCAAAAAGACATTTGGAAATGTCACTAATCTGAGCCGTGTGTTTGAGCTGAAGAAAGGCATCAACACCCTTGTGCAAGATGGTGAGGAGTTCACCAAGCATCTAGGCAAGTATAGGTCCATGTGGTCTGAGCTTGAATCGTTGAGGCCTAGCACTAATGACATGAGCGTGCTGATGGAAAGGAAAGAGCAGGATCAAGTGTTTGGTTTGTTGCTTACACTTGATCCGGCTTACAAAGATGTGATCAAACACATCTTGAGAGCACCAACATTACCATCAATGGAGGAAGTGTGTGCTCAGCTCCAGAAGGAAGAGGGATCTTTGGGTCTCTTTGGTGGCAAAGGAGATATGACCATGGCGCATAAAGCTGAAGAGATGCAAGCTAACAAGGCTGGTTACCAGGAGAAGTCATTTGGAGGCAATTGTGATCACTGCAAGCGCAAAGGTCACAAGAGGAGTCAGTGTTGGATATTGCACCCTCATCTCAAGCCGGCAAAGTTCAACAAGGAGCGTGAAGGGAGAGCAAACCTTTCTGCTGAGGCAAGTGAAGCGGGTCCATCTGGTTCTAGCTCCACAAGCAAGGCGGGTGAAAGTGAAGGCAAGGCTCTCTCATCACTCCATTCAGCCGGGAAGAGCATGGAGCATGAGATGATAAGAAGATCCGACATTGATGCCCTGATCAAAGCCTTAAAAGAGTCTGGTAACACCCTTGGTTACTCCTTTACTGCATATAAAACTGCTAGCATTGGTGATAGTAGGGTGCTAGAATTGGTTGACCATTTGCGAACTGAAACTGAATCTGTTAGGAGTATTCATGCATTGAATGGTGAGATGGGAGCATATAGTACTCATATAGCTCGGAAACCCATCTTGAAACCTTTGATTGTTGATTCTGGTGCATCTCATCATATGATTAGTGATCATTCATTGATTAAAGAGATTGAACCTGCTCAAGGACATGTCATGATTGCTAATGGTGATAGGATACCTATTAGAGGTATTGGTAAGTTGAACTTGTTTAATAAGGAATCCAAAGCTTTGTTCATGCCTGAGTTCACTTCAAATCTCTTATCTGTCAAAAGGTGCACTAATGATCTTCAATGCAATGTCATCTTTAGTCCTAATGATGTCAAGTTTCAGGATATTGAGAGCTGTAAGCTCATTGGGCAAGGAACCTCAAGAGGAGATCTCTACTTGTTGCAAGACACTGCCCCTATTTCTTCTTCTAGTTGTTTATTAAGTTCTGCTTTTAGTAAAGGTGCATTGTGGCATTCTAGGCTAGGACATCCCATGTTAGAGCCTTGAGCTTAATGTTACCAGGTGTCATGTTTAAGAATAATGAGTGTGAGTCTTGTATTCTAGGAAAGCATTGTAAGACTGTGTTTCAAACATCTCTTCTACCATCTATGAAAAATGCTTTGATCTTGTTCATTCTGATGTTTGGACTGCTCCTTGCTTGTCTAGGGATAGTTATAAATATTTTGTCTCATTCATTGATGAAAAATCCAAATACACCTGGTTAACTCTTATCAAAACCAAAGACATGGTCCTTGATGCATTTAAAAATTTTCAAATGTATGTCTCTAACCAATATAATGCCAAGATCAAGATTTTCAGGTCTGATAATGGTGGAGAATACACAAGCAATGCATTCAAGAACCATCTTGCTCAACATGGGATCCTACATCAAACTAGTTGTCCATATACACCCCAACAAAATGGGTGGCCGAGAGAAAGAACAGACATCTCATGGAAGTCACTAGATCAATGATGTTTCATACTAGTGTACCTAAGAGATTCTGGAGTGATGCAGTTCTTGCCGCATGCTACCTGATCAACAGAACACCAACTAGAGTACTAAAGGATCAGTGTCCTTATGAAGTCCTGAACCAATGTAAGCCAGTGATTGAACACTTGAGAGTATTTGGCTGTGTATGTTTTGTACTGGTGCCTGAAAACAGGAGGAACAAACTTGAAGCCAAAAGCACAAGAGCTATGTTTGTAGGTTATTCTACAACACAAAAGGGCTACAAGTGTTTTGATCCGATCACAGGGAGAGTGATGGTGTCTAGGGATGTCAGGTTCCTGGAAGAGAAGTGTTTCTATGATGATAAGAAATGGGAAGACTTGGAAGACTTGTCTAGACCATCTGATAAGGCTGCAAGCCTTAGATTGATACTAGAAAGGATTGGGATCAACATGTCCCAGGATCCAAGTGGTACAAAACACACTGCTGGAAATGAAGCTGAAGATACATCCCACATTGATCATGAGGGGGGAAATGAAGCTGAGGCTGGAGGTCAGGGAGATCAAAGCTCAGCAAATCCTGATCAAAGTGAGATGCATCAAGGAGGTGAGACTGACCAGGGAGATCAGTATAGAGAAGGTGAAGCTAGTGGAGGTCAAGAACATGAACGGCAAGTACTACAAGTACTACACAACAAGAAGCTACCCAACCAGAAGCTGTTACTTCAGTACCATTGAGGAGAAGCACACGGGTGAAGAAGGATGCTTCCAACTGGGTAAACACGAGAGTGTACTACAATGCCCAGGCTGTGGAGCATCCTTCCCAAGCTGTGTGTTCTTTTGCTGAGTATCCAGAAGAGCATCAGGCCTTTATGGTGAGCTTGGATGAGAGTTATGTACCAAGAAGCTATGAAGAAGCTATGTTGATTCAAGAATGGAGAGACTCAGTAAATGATGAAGCCAATGCCATGATCAAGAATGACACTTGGTATGAAAGCACATTGCCAAAAGGAAAGAGAGCAGTATCTTGTAAGTGGATCTTTACCATCAAGTACCTTCCTAATGGGAAGATAGACAGGAGAAAGACAAGACTTGTAGCTAGAGGATTCACTCAGACCTATGGAGAAGACTACATTGATACCTTTGCACCTGTTGCCAAACTTCACACCATTCGGGTAGTACTATCCTTGGCAGTGAACCAAGAGTGGGATCTTTGGCAAATGGATGTAAAGAATGCCTTCTTACAAGGGGAACTAGAGGATGAAGTCTACATGTTACCTCCTCCTGGTCTTGAGGGAATGGTGAAGCCAGGCAATGTCTTGAGACTAAAGAAAGCTATCTATGGGTTGAAGCAGTCTCCTAGAGCATGGTACAACAAGTTGAGTACCACTCTGAATGGAAGAGGGTTCAGGAAGTGCGAACTAGATCACACTCTGTTCACACTTACTACCAAGTCAGGTATCATCTGTCTATTGGTCTATGTAGATGACATTATCATTACTGGTTCTGATAAGGCAGGTATACAAGAGACTAAAGACTTTTTAAAGTCTGTATTTGAGATAAAAGATTTAGGAGAAATGAAGTACTTCCTTGGTATTGAGCTATGTAGAGCTAAGGAAGGATTATTCATTTCCCAAAGAAAATATACACTTGATCTATTGAGAGATGCAGGTGTACTTGGAGGCAAAACCGCAAGGATGCCAATGGAGGATGGCTATAAAGTCCCACGTGAGGGGGAGTGAAGACAGCAAGCCATTCCATGATCCAAAGCTTTACAGAAAGCTAGTGGGTAAGCTGATTTACCTCACTATTACTAGACCTGATATTTGTTTTGCTGTGAACCAGGTAAGTCAACATATGCAACTACCTAAGGAGCATCATTGGAGAATGGTGGAAAGGGTTCTGATGTATCTAAATGGTACATCTGGTCAAGGAGTATGGATGGGGTGCAATGGAAGCACTGAGGTTGTAGGCTATTGTGATGCGGATTGGGCAGGAGACAGAGTAGATAGAAGATCTACAACTGGTTATTGCACATTCATTGGTGGGAACTTAGTCACATGGAAGAGCAAGAAGCAGAAGGTGGTCTCATGCTCAAGTGCTGAGGCTGAGTATAGGGCTATGCTGAAGCTCACCAACGAGTTGATTTGGATCAAAGGGATCCTGAAACACTTGGAGATTGAGCAAGCTACACCAATGACCATGCATTGTGACAATCAAGCAGCAATACACATAGCTACCAACTCAGTGTTCCATGAGAGGACAAAGCACATTGAAGTGGATTGCCACAAGGTCAGGCAGATGATAGTTTGGGAGTGATCTTGCCATGCTACACTAGAAGTGAAGACCAGTTAGCAGACATCTTCACCAAGGCTGCGAGACAGAAGACAATGGAATCCATCCATATCAGGTTGGGTCTCATTGATCTCTCATCAACCAGCTAGTCCCCTGATCATGAGATCTTTACTCTTTTTCCCTCATCAAAGTTTTGTCCCACTGGGTTTTCTTTGATGAGGTTTTTAATGAGGAAGATCTCATGGTCCTTCCAAGCTTAACTTGTTCCACATGGTTAAGCTTGAGGGGGAGTGTTGAAATGGGTTAAGAAGAAAGTAATGAGGGATACTTATGAGTTTGAGAAAGAGTGAGGAGAAATGAGACTTGTGCATTATTAGGGATTGTACGGACTAGTACGGATCTGTACGGACTAGTACGGACCATCCCGAGTCAAGACTTCATTTGATCACTCTTGATGCATATTGAGGTTGTGCAAAGATAGGGCAGGAAGTGTACGGACATGGTAAATCCGTACAGCTAAGTTACCGAGTGGTTAGTATGAAATGGAGAAGTAACCAAGTAAAGAGAAGTCTTGGAATCAAAGAGAGGGTTTGGTATAGGATCAGACCGTTACAAGAGTAAAGGGATGGCGCGCCTTTGTCACAGCTTTGGACAGGCTGTAAAGCAAGGCCAAAGCGTGTGATGCATATGGTCCGCTCATTCAAATAGAGAGACTCCAACCATGCTGACTTCACATGCTTAGTATAGTAGCTTTTACTTTGCGCAAACCCTTGTATCCTCTCATATAAATATGTAACCTCATTGCTTAATAAGAATAATCACGATTTGCAACTCTCTCTCTCTAGTTCACAATGTTCTTCATGTTCTTCATACACCTTTACCCTTAAACTCATCTCGATTCACTTTATCTACTCAATACTACTAAAAATATCAGATGCTTTTATAAATTTTCAAAATTATGTATCTAAACCATTACAATGCCAAGATAAAAATTTTGAGATCAGATAATGGTGGGGAATACACAAGCACAGCATTTAAACAACACCTATCCAAGCATGGAGTGATCCATCAAACAAGCTGTCCATACACTCCACAACAAAATGGAGTGGCTGAGAGAAAGAATAGGCACCTTATGGAGGTTGCTAGGAGTATGATGTTCCACATGAATGTGCCAAAGAGGTTTTGGGGCGATGCAGTGATGACAGCATGCTACCTGATCAACAAGATACCAACCAAAAATCTTGCAAGATCAGTCACCACATGAGGTATTAAACAAATATCGTCCATCTATAGATCACCTTCGGGTATTTGGGTGTGTGTGCTTTTGTTTTGATTCCAGGACAACAAAGAAACAAGCTGGAACCAAAGAGCACCAGAGCCATGTTTATAGGCTACTCTCCTCACCAAAAAGGATACAAGTGCTATGTGCCAGATACCAAGAGGGTTCTAGTATCCAGGGATGTGAGATTTGTTGAGTCCAAAGGCTACTATGCAGAAAAGAGTTGGGGATGAAGTAAAAGACTTGTCTCAATCAGCATCAGATAGGGCTGAGAACTTGAGAAGAGTTATGAGGGGCATTGGCATCAGTATACCAGGAGGGGAATACAACAGCTGAGTCAAGCTCTCATCAGGAGGGTTCCACAAGCAATAGAGACCAGGAGGGTCCTAGTAATGAAGCTGCTGCGGATGCTCCTCTTGATTCTGAGGGGGGGAAGATAACTGAGATACAACCACAAAGCTCAGTTTCTCATGATCAAGCAGAGCAACCAGAAGGATCAGTGGGTAGCAGAGATCAGACGGATGATGAGGCTACAATACTAGAAGAACCAGCTCAAGCTCAACCACCAAGAAGAAGTGAGAGGATCAGACGTCCTCCAACAGATTGGGTGAATACAAGAGTGTATTTCAACTCACAAGCCTGGCTCATCCCATCCAAGCTACATGCTCTCTAGCTCAGTTTCCTGAGAACCACCAAGTCTTTATGGTAAATGTGGATCAAGAATTCATTCCGAGAAGCTATAAAGAAGCCATGGAGATAGATGAATGGAGACAGTCTGTGGAGGATGAGATGGGGGCTATGGAAAAGAATGGAACCTACTTTGAGAGTGAGCTCCCCAAAGGCAAGAAGGCAGTGACCAGCATGCTTCTGTTCACAATCAAGTATCTAGCTAATGGGAAACCTGAGAGGAAGAAGACCAGGCTAGTAGCAAGAGGCTACACCCAAGTGTATGGAGAGGATTATCTAGAAACGTTTTGCTCCAGTAGCAAAGTTACACACCATAAGGGTTGTGCTCTCTCTTGCCGTGAATTTGGAATGGGATCTTTGGCAAATGGATGTCAAGAATGCATTCTTACAAGGAGAGCTAGAAGATGAAGTATACATGCGCCCACCACCTGGAATGGAAAGCATGGTCAAGCCTGGCAATGTTTTGAGACTGAGGAAAGCAATATAATGGTCTGAAGCAATCCCCAAGAGCCTGGTATCACAAGCTGAGCTCAACACTGAATGGAAGGGGCTTTGTCAAATCTGAGGCTGATCACACCTTGTTCACCCTGACCAGCAAGCAAGGGATCATTGTTATACTCATCTATGTTGATGATATAATCATCACAGGCAGTAACAAAGAAGGGATCAGCTCAACCAAAAGCATTTCTTAAAGAAACATTCGACATCAAGGACTTGGGAGAGCTCAAGTACTTCCTAGGGATTGAGATTTGCAGATCTAAGGAAGGGCTGTTCCTATCACAAAGAAAATACACCTTGGATTGTTTTAAAAGAAGCTGGTGATCTTGACAGTAGAGCTGCTAAAACACCACTAGAAGAAGG
>NW_026615877.1:0-35623 GCF_000801105.2 Raphanus sativus
GAGAGCGAGAGAGAAACAAGTGAAGGATCTCTTATTCACTGAATGGATGGACTTACATCATTTAGAGACATGGAATCACATAGAGACAGCCTCGTTCAACAGTGATCTCTTCCTTCACCTCTCTGCCGACATCAATAATAAGTTTAAGTATTCTTCTCTCTTGTTTACACTACAAGGAACATAGATGGCTTGATCCTGAAGTTACCAATGGCGCCTAGATTCAAATCCTGTACGGAAGTGATCAAGCTTCTTCATATCTTAGCCAAGACATCTCCTTGCATTCTCTTCATCAGTATGTGTGGTTTTATTCTTCATGTCAACACTCCCCCTCAAGCTTGACCATGTGGAACAAGTCAAGCTTGGAAGCCATGAAGTACTCCCTCATTAAAACCTTAGCAAGAGAAAACCACATGGGATAAAACTCCGACTAAGGAAAAAGAGTAGAGAACTTCATGGAGGAGAGTCTAGTGACATGAGAGATCTATGAGTCCAAGTTTGGGAAGTATATACTCACAGACCTTACTGCTAGCTGCCTTTGTGAAGATGTCAGCCAGTTGATCCTCACTTCTTGTAAAGCATGGAAGAATCACTTGTTGCTCCACGGCTTGCCTTACTTTGTGACAATCCACCTCTATGTGCTTGGTCCTTTCATGGAACACTGAGTTTGAGGCAATGTGTATGGCCGCTTGGTTGTCACAATGCATTGTCATAGGTGTGGTGATCTCAATACCAAAATCCTTGAGCAGACCCTTGATCCATATGAGCTCACTCGTTAGTCTCCTCATGGCTCTGTACTCAGCTTCAGCACTTGAGCATGATACCACCTTTTGCTTCTTGCTCTTCCATGTAACTAGATTTCCTCCTATGAATGTGCAATAGCCAGTGGTTGATCTCCTATCAACTCTATCTCCAGCCCAATCAGCATCACAATATCCAACCACCTCTGTGCTTTTGTTGCAAGCCATCCACACACCCTGACCCGGAGCTTCTCTTAAGTATCTTAAGATCCTCTCCACCATGTGCCAGTGATGAATCTTTGGGCTTTGCATCTGCTGGCTTACTTGGTTTACCGCAAAGCACAAGTCTGGTCGAGTGATGGTTAGGTAAATCAACTTTCCAACCATCCTCCTATATTTCTTGACATCTTGGAATGGAGTATTTTCATACTCCCCCTCTCGTAGTACTTTGTAGCCCTCCTCAAGTGGTGTCTTGGCTTGTCTTCCTCCAAGATCGCCTGCCTCCTTTAAGATATCCAAGGTATACTTTCTTTGAGACAGAAATAATCCCTCTTTTGATCTGCATATCTCAATGCCGAGGAAGTATCTTAGCTCTCCTAGATCCTTGATGTCAAATGCAGCCTTAAGGAAGTTCTTGGTTGAGCTAATCCCCTCCTTATCACTACCAGTGATGATGATATCATCCACATATACCAGAATTGCAACTATCCCTTGCTTGCTGGTGAGTGTGAATAGTGTGTGATCGGCTTGAGACTTCACAAACCCTCTCCCATTCAGTGTAGTGCTCAGCTTGTGGTACCAAGCTCTTGGTGATTGTTTTAACCCATATATTGCTTTTCTGAGTCTCCACACGTTTCCTGGCTTCACCATCCCTTCCATACCCGGAGGAGGCCTCATGTACACTTCATCTTCTAGTTCTCCTTGTAGGAAGGCGTTCTTTACATCCATTTGCCATAGATCCCACTCTAAGTTAACTGCCAATGAGAGCAGGACTCTGATGGTATGGAGTTTGGCCACAGGAGCAAACGTGTCTAGATAGTCTTCACCATACACTTGTGTGTATCCTCTAGCTACCAATCTTGTCTTCTTCCTCTCTGGCTTTCCATTCGCCAGGTACTTGATGGTATGGATAAGTCTACTGGTTACAGCTTTCTTTCCCTTTGGGAGTTCAGTCTCATAAAAGGTGTTGTTCCTTTCCATGGCTCCCATCTCATCAGTTACTGATTCTCTCCACTCATCATCCTCCATAGCCTCTGCATATGTTCTTGGTATCCACTCTTGATCCAAGGAGATGATAAGCGCTTGGTGATCCTCTGGATAACATGCTAGAGAACACACAGCACTGGTTGGATGAGCTACTGCCTTTGCATTGAAGTAGACTCTAGTGTTGCTCCAGTTTGATGCCGGTTTCTTACTCCTAGTGCTTCTTCTTAGAACTGGCTGTATATCTTCATTCTGACCTCCTTCTTCTTGAGTTTGGTCCATCAGTGTCTCTTCTTCATACTGTTGCTCCTCTTGATCATGAACACCACCTTCTGGTACTGACTCTTCCTCACTTCCCCCCGCAGGATCAGAAGGAGTAACTTCTTGTACCACAACTTCATCAGTGGTTGTTTCTGTTGAATGTGGAGGTCCATTGTCTTCCTGGGCATGCGGTGGTGACTCCGAGGCAGGATCTGGTCTTCTCACAGGAACACTGACTCCAAGTCTCTGCATAACCCTCCGGAGGTTCTCAGCTCTATCTGATGCGGATTGAGACAGATTTTCTAGCTCATTCCAGTCCTTGTTGTTGTAGTATCCTCTTGTTTCTACAAACTTGACGTCTCTTGATACCAGGACTCTCCTAGTCTCTGGTTCATAGCACTTATAACCCTTCTGGTTAGGTGAGTAGCCGATGAACATTGCTTTTGTACTTTTAGCCTCTAGCTTGTTCCTTAGTTCTCCTGGTCTCAAGACAAAACAAATACACCCAAACACACGCATATGATCAATAGATGGTTTGTGTTTGTTCAGTACCTCAAATGGTGATTGGTCTTGGAGAACTCTTGTAGGAATCCGGTTGATCAAATAGCATGCTGTTAGGACAGCATCTCCCCAATACTTCTTTGGAACACTTGTATGAAACATCATGCTCCTAGTGACCTCCATGAGGTGTCTATTCTTCCTTTCGGCCACTCCATTTTGTTGTGGAGTGTATGGACAACTTGTTTGTTGGATCACACCATGTTTTGCTAGATGAGCTTTGAATGCATTGCTTGTATATTCCCCTCCATTATCTGATCTTAAGATTTTAATCTTTGCATTGTAATGGTTAGAAACATATGTTTGGAAGTTTATGAATGCATCTAAGACTCTATCCTTTGATTGCAAAAGCGTGATCCAAGTATACTTGGATTTTTCATCTATAAATGTCACAAAATACTTATGATGCTCCCTAGATAGGCAAGGTGCAGTCCATACATCCGAGTGGATTAAATCAAAGCAGTGTTCATAGATTGTAGTTGATTTAGGAAAGACACTTTTACAATGCTTTCCTAGGATACAAGCTTCACAATCTTTTTGAAAAGAAATACTAGGCAACATGATGTTCAAAGCACGAGAGTGAGGATGACCTAATCTCGCATGCCACATTACATCTTTAGGGAAATTAAAACTTGAATTGAAAGCAATAGATAAATCGGATGCAAGCTTAGTGTCTTCTAGCAAGTATAAGTTTCCCTTGCCCACACCTTTGCCAAGCAACCTACAAGAGTCAATATCCTGAAAGTAGACATCATCAGGAGTGAATATAACATTGCATTTCAAATCATTTGTTACTTTCTTAACAGATAACAAATTTGAAGTGAAGCTAGGCATGTAAAACGCTTTGGAGTCTTTTTCAAATAATTTGAGATCTCCTATGCCTTTGATTGGAACTTTGTTACCATCAGCAACAATAACATTTCCTAAGGCAGGAGTCACGTTTTTAATCAGGCTTAGATCACTAATCATATGGTGGCTAGCCCCGGAATCAATTACTAATGGTTTTATCATAGTTGAACTTTCTAGAGCTATACCATTAGCCGAAGCATGTAATGAGAGACCAAGAGTGTTACCAGAGTTCTCCTTGAGAGCCTTGATGAGAGCCTCAAGGTCTGAGCGCTTGATACCCTCATCTTGGTTGTTCCTCATTGGAGTGTGGATACTGGTGGCCATAGCCTTGATGTCTCCCATCCCTTGTCCATTGCGGTTAGATGGCTCACCCATATCACCCGAGAAGTTAGCTCTCAACTCGTTGGGGTTGTTCCTAAACTTCATAGGCTTGAGATGTGGATGGAGAACCCAGCACTTGTCCTTCCCATGGCCTTTCTTCTTGCAATGGTCACAAATCCACAGCTTCTTATCCTCCGGCTTGAAGTTGCTCTTGTTAGCACTTCCTTCCACTTGGTTTGCTAGAACCAACTCGCTTTTGCCTCCAAACAGCCCCACTGACCCCACTTCCTTCTGAATCTGAGCACAGACTTCCTCAAGAGTTGGCAGCTTCTCAGCCCTGAGCAGGTGCTTGATGAGGTCATTGTAACCCGGGTGAAGGGTAAGGAGAAGCGCAAAGACCTTATCTTGTTCTCTTCGGTCGTTGAGAACATTAGGGTCCACGGTGCTTGGTCTCAGCATTTCTAACTCAGCCCACAGAGCTCTGAACTTCCCAAAGTGTTGATTGAAGTCCATGCTTTCTTGGTGTAGAGTACTAATTGCCTTCTTGACTTCAAACACACGGCTAAGGTTGGAAATGTTGCCAAACACCTTCTCTAGGGTGTTCCACAGTTCTTTGGAGCTTTCACAGTAGGAGTAAGCTTCCAAGATAGATGGCTCTAGGCTGTTTTGGATGATGGACAACACCATAAGATCCTCCTGATCCCATTTGTCATCCGCAGCTACCACCATTGACACGCCACCTTCATCTTGAATGGTTTTAGTTGGGGCTTCTCCGGACACATGGTTCCATAAGCCCCTACCTCCAAGAGCTGTCTTGGCCAGTCTTGACCACAGCAGGTAGTTAACACCGGTTAGATTCACCGGAATAGAAACTTTAGAAGACTTTTCCATTTTTGGCAAAAAACTGGAACTGAAAATGAAGAACAGCTCAAGAACACAAAGAAATTTGCCAAAAATAGAAACTTAAGAACAGAGATTTGCGGAAGTAATAAAAAGAAAGAAAGAGATTTAGGTCTCAAGAGCAAAGCTGCTCTGATACCATGAGAGTTTTAGAGATTAAATGTGAGATTAAGAGAGATTAAGAGATTGCGGATGAGAAAGAGAAGAGAGATCGAGAGAGAGAACAATAAGAATGGAAGGATTCTCTTATTCCTTACTTGATTTAGTTCATGGACACAATACATATATAGAGAAAACATCAGAGAGACAAAACATTAAACAAAGGGAATCGACACTAGAGACAGCATGGCTCGTTCAGGCGAGTGATAGTGACAGCACAAGTGATCACATGTGATCTTCCTTCAACGGTCAACTAAGCCCCAACGGCTCTCTTCCCTCTTGCCGACATCAATAAGGTTTAAGTATTCTCCTCTCTTGTTTACACTACAAGGAACGTAGATGGCTTGATCCTGAAGTTACCAATGGCGCCTAGATTCAAATCCTGTACGGAAGTGATCAAGCTTCTTCATATCTTAGCCAAGACATCTCCTTGCATTCTCTTCATCAGTATGTGTGGTTTTATTCTTCATGTCAACAGGCTAATCTGGAATCATCTGGATAGAAAGTGGGATATCTTCTTACTCACAACTCCTATGAGATTTATTCAACTTCCTGGTTATTCTCCACTGATTAGTGGTTCCAAATAAAGCTTCTTAGATCGTGGTTCATCCTGGTTTGATAAGAATCATGAAGATATTGCCATATGTCCGAACAGGCTAATCTGGAATCATCTGGATAGAAAGTGGGATATCTTCTTACTCACAACTCCTATGAGATTTATTCAACTTCCTGGTTATTCTCCACTGATTAGTGGTTCCAAATAAAGCTTCTTAGATCGTGGTTCATCCTGGTTTGATAAGAATCATGAAGATATTGCCATATGTCCGAACAGGCTAATCTGGAATCATCTGGATAGAAAGTGGGATATCTTCTTACTCACAACTCCTATGAGATTTATTCAACTTCCTGGTTATTCTCCACTGATTAGTGGTTCCAAATAAAGCTTCTTAGATCGTGGTTCATCCTGGTTTGATAAGAATCATGAAGATATTGCCATATGTCCGAACAGGCTAATCTGGAATCATCTGGATAGAAAGTGGGATATCTTCTTACTCACAACTCCTATGAGATTTATTCAACTTCCTGGTTATTCTCCACTGATTAGTGGTTCCAAATAAAGCTTCTTAGATCGTGGTTCATCCTGGTTTGATAAGAATCATGAAGATATTGCCATATGTCCGAACAGGCTAATCTGGAATCATCTGGATAGAAAGTGGGATATCTTCTTACTCACAACTCCTATGAGATTTATTCAACTTCCTGGTTATTCTCCACTGATTAGTGGTTCCAAATAAAGCTTCTTAGATCGTGGTTCATCCTGGTTTGATAAGAATCATGAAGATATTGCCATATGTCCGAACAGGCTAATCTGGAATCATCTGGATAGAAAGTGGGATATCTTCTTACTCACAACTCCTATGAGATTTATTCAACTTCCTGGTTATTCTCCACTGATTAGTGGTTCCAAATAAAGCTTCTTAGATCGTGGTTCATCCTGGTTTGATAAGAATCATGAAGATATTGCCATATGTCCGAACAGGCTAATCTGGAATCATCTGGATAGAAAGTGGGATATCTTCTTACTCACAACTCCTATGAGATTTATTCAACTTCCTGGTTATTCTCCACTGATTAGTGGTTCCAAATAAAGCTTCTTAGATCGTGGTTCATCCTGGTTTGATAAGAATCATGAAGATATTGCCATATGTCCGAACAGGCTAATCTGGAATCATCTGGATAGAAAGTGGGATATCTTCTTACTCACAACTCCTATGAGATTTATTCAACTTCCTGGTTATTCTCCACTGATTAGTGGTTCCAAATAAAGCTTCTTAGATCGTGGTTCATCCTGGTTTGATAAGAATCATGAAGATATTGCCATATGTCCGAACAGGCTAATCTGGAATCATCTGGATAGAAAGTGGGATATCTTCTTACTCACAACTCCTATGAGATTTATTCAACTTCCTGGTTATTCTCCACTGATTAGTGGTTCCAAATAAAGCTTCTTAGATCGTGGTTCATCCTGGTTTGATAAGAATCATGAAGATATTGCCATATGTCCGAACAGGCTAATCTGGAATCATCTGGATAGAAAGTGGGATATCTTCTTACTCACAACTCCTATGAGATTTATTCAACTTCCTGGTTATTCTCCACTGATTAGTGGTTCCAAATAAAGCTTCTTAGATCGTGGTTCATCCTGGTTTGATAAGAATCATGAAGATATTGCCATATGTCCGAACAGGCTAATCTGGAATCATCTGGATAGAAAGTGGGATATCTTCTTACTCACAACTCCTATGAGATTTATTCAACTTCCTGGTTATTCTCCACTGATTAGTGGTTCCAAATAAAGCTTCTTAGATCGTGGTTCATCCTGGTTTGATAAGAATCATGAAGATATTGCCATATGTCCGAACAGGCTAATCTGGAATCATCTGGATAGAAAGTGGGATATCTTCTTACTCACAACTCCTATGAGATTTATTCAACTTCCTGGTTATTCTCCACTGATTAGTGGTTCCAAATAAAGCTTCTTAGATCGTGGTTCATCCTGGTTTGATAAGAATCATGAAGATATTGCCATATGTCCGAACAGGCTAATCTGGAATCATCTGGATAGAAAGTGGGATATCTTCTTACTCACAACTCCTATGAGATTTATTCAACTTCCTGGTTATTCTCCACTGATTAGTGGTTCCAAATAAAGCTTCTTAGATCGTGGTTCATCCTGGTTTGATAAGAATCATGAAGATATTGCCATATGTCCGAACAGGCTAATCTGGAATCATCTGGATAGAAAGTGGGATATCTTCTTACTCACAACTCCTATGAGATTTATTCAACTTCCTGGTTATTCTCCACTGATTAGTGGTTCCAAATAAAGCTTCTTAGATCGTGGTTCATCCTGGTTTGATAAGAATCATGAAGATATTGCATATGTCCGAACAGGCTAATCTGGAATCATCTGGATAGAAAGTGGGATATCTTCTTACTCACAACTCCTATGAGATTTATTCAACTTCCTGGTTATTCTCCACTGATTAGTGGTTCCAAATAAAGCTTCTTAGATCGTGGTTCATCCTGGTTTGATAAGAATCATGAAGATATTGCCATATGTCCGAACAGGCTAATCTGGAATCATCTGGATAGAAAGTGGGATATCTTCTTACTCACAACTCCTATGAGATTTATTCAACTTCCTGGTTATTCTCCACTGATTAGTGGTTCCAAATAAAGCTTCTTAGATCGTGGTTCATCCTGGTTTGATAAGAATCATGAAGATATTGCCATATGTCCGAACAGGCTAATCTGGAATCATCTGGATAGAAAGTGGGATATCTTCTTACTCACAACTCCTATGAGATTTATTCAACTTCCTGGTTATTCTCCACTGATTAGTGGTTCCAAATAAAGCTTCTTAGATCGTGGTTCATCCTGGTTTGATAAGAATCATGAAGATAATGGCATATGTCCGAACAGGCTAATCTGGAATCATCTGGATAGAAAGTGGGATATCTTCTTACTCACAACTCCTATGAGATTTATTCAACTTCCTGGTTATTCTCCACTGATTAGTGGTTCCAAATAAAGCTTCTTAGATCGTGGTTCATCCTGGTTTGATAAGAATCATGAAGATATTGCCATATGTCCGAACAGGCTAATCTGGAATCATCTGGATAGAAAGTGGGATATCTTCTTACTCACAACTCCTATGAGATTTATTCAACTTCCTGGTTATTCTCCACTGATTAGTGGTTCCAAATAAAGCTTCTTAGATCGTGGTTCATCCTGGTTTGATAAGAATCATGAAGATATTGCCATATGTCCGAACAGGCTAATCTGGAATCATCTGGATAGAAAGTGGGATATCTTCTTACTCACAACTCCTATGAGATTTATTCAACTTCCTGGTTATTCTCCACTGATTAGTGGTTCCAAATAAAGCTTCTTAGATCGTGGTTCATCCTGGTTTGATAAGAATCATGAAGATATTGCCATATGTCCGAACAGGCTAATCTGGAATCATCTGGATAGAAAGTGGGATATCTTCTTACTCACAACTCCTATGAGATTTATTCAACTTCCTGGTTATTCTCCACTGATTAGTGGTTCCAAATAAAGCTTCTTAGATCGTGGTTCATCCTGGTTTGATAAGAATCATGAAGATATTGCCATATGTCCGAACAGGCTAATCTGGAATCATCTGGATAGAAAGTGGGATATCTTCTTACTCACAACTCCTATGAGATTTATTCAACTTCCTGGTTATTCTCCACTGATTAGTGGTTCCAAATAAAGCTTCTTAGATCGTGGTTCATCCTGGTTTGATAAGAATCATGAAGATATTGCCATATGTCCGAACAGGCTAATCTGGAATCATCTGGATAGAAAGTGGGATATCTTCTTACTCACAACTCCTATGAGATTTATTCAACTTCCTGGTTATTCTCCACTGATTAGTGGTTCCAAATAAAGCTTCTTAGATCGTGGTTCATCCTGGTTTGATAAGAATCATGAAGATATTGCCATATGTCCGAACAGGCTAATCTGGAATCATCTGGATAGAAAGTGGGATATCTTCTTACTCACAACTCCTATGAGATTTATTCAACTTCCTGGTTATTCTCCACTGATTAGTGGTTCCAAATAAAGCTTCTTAGATCGTGGTTCATCCTGGTTTGATAAGAATCATGAAGATATTGCCATATGTCCGAACAGGCTAATCTGGAATCATCTGGATAGAAAGTGGGATATCTTCTTACTCACAACTCCTATGAGATTTATTCAACTTCCTGGTTATTCTCCACTGATTAGTGGTTCCAAATAAAGCTTCTTAGATCGTGGTTCATCCTGGTTTGATAAGAATCATGAAGATATTGCCATATGTCCGAACAGGCTAATCTGGAATCATCTGGATAGAAAGTGGGATATCTTCTTACTCACAACTCCTATGAGATTTATTCAACTTCCTGGTTATTCTCCACTGATTAGTGGTTCCAAATAAAGCTTCTTAGATCGTGGTTCATCCTGGTTTGATAAGAATCATGAAGATATTGCCATATGTCCGAACAGGCTAATCTGGAATCATCTGGATAGAAAGTGGGATATCTTCTTACTCACAACTCCTATGAGATTTATTCAACTTCCTGGTTATTCTCCACTGATTAGTGGTTCCAAATAAAGCTTCTTAGATCGTGGTTCATCCTGGTTTGATAAGAATCATGAAGATATTGCCATATGTCCGAACAGGCTAATCTGGAATCATCTGGATAGAAAGTGGGATATCTTCTTACTCACAACTCCTATGAGATTTATTCAACTTCCTGGTTATTCTCCACTGATTAGTGGTTCCAAATAAAGCTTCTTAGATCGTGGTTCATCCTGGTTTGATAAGAATCATGAAGATATTGCCATATGTCCGAACAGGCTAATCTGGAATCATCTGGATAGAAAGTGGGATATCTTCTTACTCACAACTCCTATGAGATTTATTCAACTTCCTGGTTATTCTCCACTGATTAGTGGTTCCAAATAAAGCTTCTTAGATCGTGGTTCATCCTGGTTTGATAAGAATCATGAAGATATTGCCATATGTCCGAACAGGCTAATCTGGAATCATCTGGATAGAAAGTGGGATATCTTCTTACTCACAACTCCTATGAGATTTATTCAACTTCCTGGTTATTCTCCACTGATTAGTGGTTCCAAATAAAGCTTCTTAGATCGTGGTTCATCCTGGTTTGATAAGAATCATGAAGATATTGCCATATGTCCGAACAGGCTAATCTGGAATCATCTGGATAGAAAGTGGGATATCTTCTTACTCACAACTCCTATGAGATTTATTCAACTTCCTGGTTATTCTCCACTGATTAGTGGTTCCAAATAAAGCTTCTTAGATCGTGGTTCATCCTGGTTTGATAAGAATCATGAAGATATTGCCATATGTCCGAACAGGCTAATCTGGAATCATCTGGATAGAAAGTGGGATATCTTCTTACTCACAACTCCTATGAGATTTATTCAACTTCCTGGTTATTCTCCACTGATTAGTGGTTCCAAATAAAGCTTCTTAGATCGTGGTTCATCCTGGTTTGATAAGAATCATGAAGATATTGCCATATGTCCGAACAGGCTAATCTGGAATCATCTGGATAGAAAGTGGGATATCTTCTTACTCACAACTCCTATGAGATTTATTCAACTTCCTGGTTATTCTCCACTGATTAGTGGTTCCAAATAAAGCTTCTTAGATCGTGGTTCATCCTGGTTTGATAAGAATCATGAAGATATTGCCATATGTCCGAACAGGCTAATCTGGAATCATCTGGATAGAAAGTGGGATATCTTCTTACTCACAACTCCTATGAGATTTATTCAACTTCCTGGTTATTCTCCACTGATTAGTGGTTCCAAATAAAGCTTCTTAGATCGTGGTTCATCCTGGTTTGATAAGAATCATGAAGATATTGCCATATGTCCGAACAGGCTAATCTGGAATCATCTGGATAGAAAGTGGGATATCTTCTTACTCACAACTCCTATGAGATTTATTCAACTTCCTGGTTATTCTCCACTGATTAGTGGTTCCAAATAAAGCTTCTTAGATCGTGGTTCATCCTGGTTTGATAAGAATCATGAAGATATTGCCATATGTCCGAACAGGCTAATCTGGAATCATCTGGATAGAAAGTGGGATATCTTCTTACTCACAACTCCTATGAGATTTATTCAACTTCCTGGTTATTCTCCACTGATTAGTGGTTCCAAATAAAGCTTCTTAGATCGTGGTTCATCCTGGTTTGATAAGAATCATGAAGATATTGCCATATGTCCGAACAGGCTAATCTGGAATCATCTGGATAGAAAGTGGGATATCTTCTTACTCACAACTCCTATGAGATTTATTCAACTTCCTGGTTATTCTCCACTGATTAGTGGTTCCAAATAAAGCTTCTTAGATCGTGGTTCATCCTGGTTTGATAAGAATCATGAAGATATTGCCATATGTCCGAACAGGCTAATCTGGAATCATCTGGATAGAAAGTGGGATATCTTCTTACTCACAACTCCTATGAGATTTATTCAACTTCCTGGTTATTCTCCACTGATTAGTGGTTCCAAATAAAGCTTCTTAGATCGTGGTTCATCCTGGTTTGATAAGAATCATGAAGATATTGCCATATGTCCGAACAGGCTAATCTGGAATCATCTGGATAGAAAGTGGGATATCTTCTTACTCACAACTCCTATGAGATTTATTCAACTTCCTGGTTATTCTCCACTGATTAGTGGTTCCAAATAAAGCTTCTTAGATCGTGGTTCATCCTGGTTTGATAAGAATCATGAAGATATTGCCATATGTCCGAACAGGCTAATCTGGAATCATCTGGATAGAAAGTGGGATATCTTCTTACTCACAACTCCTATGAGATTTATTCAACTTCCTGGTTATTCTCCACTGATTAGTGGTTCCAAATAAAGCTTCTTAGATCGTGGTTCATCCTGGTTTGATAAGAATCATGAAGATATTGCCATATGTCCGAACAGGCTAATCTGGAATCATCTGGATAGAAAGTGGGATATCTTCTTACTCACAACTCCTATGAGATTTATTCAACTTCCTGGTTATTCTCCACTGATTAGTGGTTCCAAATAAAGCTTCTTAGATCGTGGTTCATCCTGGTTTGATAAGAATCATGAAGATATTGCCATATGTCCGAACAGGCTAATCTGGAATCATCTGGATAGAAAGTGGGATATCTTCTTACTCACAACTCCTATGAGATTTATTCAACTTCCTGGTTATTCTCCACTGATTAGTGGTTCCAAATAAAGCTTCTTAGATCGTGGTTCATCCTGGTTTGATAAGAATCATGAAGATATTGCCATATGTCCGAACAGGCTAATCTGGAATCATCTGGATAGAAAGTGGGATATCTTCTTACTCACAACTCCTATGAGATTTATTCAACTTCCTGGTTATTCTCCACTGATTAGTGGTTCCAAATAAAGCTTCTTAGATCGTGGTTCATCCTGGTTTGATAAGAATCATGAAGATATTGCCATATGTCCGAACAGGCTAATCTGGAATCATCTGGATAGAAAGTGGGATATCTTCTTACTCACAACTCCTATGAGATTTATTCAACTTCCTGGTTATTCTCCACTGATTAGTGGTTCCAAATAAAGCTTCTTAGATCGTGGTTCATCCTGGTTTGATAAGAATCATGAAGATATTGCCATATGTCCGAACAGGCTAATCTGGAATCATCTGGATAGAAAGTGGGATATCTTCTTACTCACAACTCCTATGAGATTTATTCAACTTCCTGGTTATTCTCCACTGATTAGTGGTTCCAAATAAAGCTTCTTAGATCGTGGTTCATCCTGGTTTGATAAGAATCATGAAGATATTGCCATATGTCCGAACAGGCTAATCTGGAATCATCTGGATAGAAAGTGGGATATCTTCTTACTCACAACTCCTATGAGATTTATTCAACTTCCTGGTTATTCTCCACTGATTAGTGGTTCCAAATAAAGCTTCTTAGATCGTGGTTCATCCTGGTTTGATAAGAATCATGAAGATATTGCCATATGTCCGAACAGGCTAATCTGGAATCATCTGGATAGAAAGTGGGATATCTTCTTACTCACAACTCCTATGAGATTTATTCAACTTCCTGGTTATTCTCCACTGATTAGTGGTTCCAAATAAAGCTTCTTAGATCGTGGTTCATCCTGGTTTGATAAGAATCATGAAGATATTGCCATATGTCCGAACAGGCTAATCTGGAATCATCTGGATAGAAAGTGGGATATCTTCTTACTCACAACTCCTATGAGATTTATTCAACTTCCTGGTTATTCTCCACTGATTAGTGGTTCCAAATAAAGCTTCTTAGATCGTGGTTCATCCTGGTTTGATAAGAATCATGAAGATATTGCCATATGTCCGAACAGGCTAATCTGGAATCATCTGGATAGAAAGTGGGATATCTTCTTACTCACAACTCCTATGAGATTTATTCAACTTCCTGGTTATTCTCCACTGATTAGTGGTTCCAAATAAAGCTTCTTAGATCGTGGTTCATCCTGGTTTGATAAGAATCATGAAGATATTGCCATATGTCCGAACAGGCTAATCTGGAATCATCTGGATAGAAAGTGGGATATCTTCTTACTCACAACTCCTATGAGATTTATTCAACTTCCTGGTTATTCTCCACTGATTAGTGGTTCCAAATAAAGCTTCTTAGATCGTGGTTCATCCTGGTTTGATAAGAATCATGAAGATATTGCCATATGTCCGAACAGGCTAATCTGGAATCATCTGGATAGAAAGTGGGATATCTTCTTACTTACAACTCCTGTGAGATTTATTTGTTGACATGAAGAAATAAGAGTATTAGTCATGATAGTAAGATCAAGAATGGAAGTTAAAAGGAGTAAGATAGCATCAGCATGGTTAGAATAAGCAAAGAATCAACTTACCTTGGAAGACACGTCTGTCCGTACACCTAACCTACCTGGGAGAGCAAGACTTGAGAGAAGGTGGACTTAAAGTCAAGAGATGGCAAGAAGATATCTCTGATCGACAATAGGAAGAAGAGAGACGTTGAGAAGCAAAGTCACGGGTTGGTTAATGATTCAAGATCTCTCCCACCCGTTAGGAACCTGTCGCTCTCCACCTGACCAAGTCTGTGCATTCCAGTCCAAGAGTAGTCTAGTTTATAATTATTCCTAGGATATCTTTGTTTATTATTGTCGACTGATCTATGTCTCCTTGTCTCTCTTTAAATACTCATTACTAGAAACATATCAAGTAAGGAAATATAATTCCTCTTCTTTATTTTTCTCTCTTGCGCAATATCACTCTCTCTCTCTCTCTCCTCGGATTCTCACTCTGTTCTTGATTAATCTTCAACATACACTCTTGATTCATACAATTTATCATGGTATCAGAGCATCAAAGCTCTTGAAACCTATTTCTCTTCCGCAAATCTACTCTGTTCTTGTTTCAAATTCATCTCACAAACTTTCTCTCTCCTGTTCTTGGCGATTTGAAGAAAGATGGATGAACACAACAGCAACCACAAACATCTCAACATTCCTGTGACCTTGAAAGGGGTTAATTACCTCTTCTGGGCCAGGATGGTGAAGAGAGCTCTTGGAGGCAAAGGCTTGTGGAAGTATGCAACAACTGAAGCACCCACAAAGCCTACTGTCCAAGAAGAGAAGGGAAAAGAGAAAGAAGAAGCTGATGAAGACAAATGGGCCAAGAAGACCTCATGGTGCTCTCAGCTCTCCTTAGTTCTCTTGAACCCGCAATCATGGAGTCCTACTCCTACTGTGAGACCACCAAGCAGCTATGGGACACTCTGTACAAAGTGTATGGGAATGTTTCCAACCTGACAAGGGTCTTTGAAGTGAAGAAAGCTCTCAATGGTCTCAACCAAGGGGACATGGAGTTTCAATCACACTTTGGCAAGTTCAGATCTCTTTGGGCCGAGCTGGAGCTGCTGAGACCTCACACTGTGGATCCTGACATTCTCCTAGCCAGGCGTGAAGAAGACAAAGTCTTTGGAATGCTTCTCACCCTCAACACATCCTATGGAGCACTAATCAAACACATCTTAAGAGCTGATAAACTCCCTGACCTAGATGATGGTTTGTGCACAAATCCAGAAGGAAGAAGGGTCAGTAAGCTTGTTTGGAAGCAAAGGAGACTTAAACATGGCGCATCAAGCTGAGGAGATTGTTGCCAACAAAGCTGCCTACAAGCATGAGGATAGGAAGTCCTTGATCTGTGACCACTGCAAGAAGAAGGGTCATCTCAAAGACAAGTGCTGGATCCTGCACCCTCACCTAAAGCCAAACAAGTTCAAGGAACCAAGATGATGTAAGACTGGAATCACTCCAACTTTAGATCACTTGATGATCAGCAGATTCCAAGCTTAGCTCGCGGAAGGTGGGGTGTTGGTAGAGATGGAGGTGAAGTTTTGATTGACTCTCTCAATCCGTGGGTGTTGATTGACTCTCTCAATCTGTGTCTCAAGGCTCTTGAATCTCTCAATGAACCTATGAACCACGAGCTCTATAGTCTTCAAATGTTTCTCACACTTTGAAACTAAAGAACAGATTTTTATGCAAAGAAACTCTTTGATAAAAGATAAACTTAAATTATTTCTTGATTGGTTGAAAGGTAATTTACAATGAAATACTAGACAGAGCTTATATAGGCTCGTGCCATAACTTAGCTAGAAAACTAGAACAAAGAAAGAAGCAAACAAATAAGGAAAACCGATAAACTAGCCGTTGGAGAATATCTTGGTTCCAATGGCTTTCTTCAAGGGATTTGATTCTGGTTTTGTATCTGGACGGTTTGAGGGAATAGGTAAGCTTCTTGGGAACATCTTTAATGTTGAATACTTTGTCGAAATCCTTGTAGTCTTGGCTCAGAAAGAGCTGTTGGGAATTGATGGCAAATGACTCCAAATAAGGCAAGTAATAGCAAGAGTAGATCCGCCTGATCCACTGGGTGCTGGAGCATGGAATGAATGTTGAAGCAGCTTCTGGATGGTAAATAATCTCTCCTGGTCGCCAAGTCTTGGTTTGGCAAAGATTGAACCGGTGAGACTCCAAATAAGGCAGGTGCAGAACTGGTTTGACCGGTTTTAGAGATTGGACCATAACTTCAGATTTCCGTGGACTTTTCTCTTCATTCTTGGCTTGCTGGAAAGCTAAGAGATTCTTCTTGAAGTGCATGATTTGGTTTGGGTCAGAACGCTTCTTCGTTGGGCTTGAAACATCTTCTAAACTGGGATACTCGCAGGTGGATGGGCTGGGGAACCTCCGGTTTGTAAAATTCATATCTTCCTGGTCTGAGTAGCTTTGGGGTTTCTTCCAATTGGGCTTGTCTCCTTGTTGAGTGTAGAACGCATGAAAATTGGTTTCATGTCTAAACTCCTCCGGGTTAGTGAGATACATCGTCTTGACTGAACACATATCCTGGTTGGTCCGGTTTGGAAAGACTTCTTCTTCTTTTGGAAAGGCTTCCTGTTTAGGAAGGACTTCGTCGTCTTCTGGAAAGGTTTCCTGTTTAGGACGGACTTCTTCTTCATCTGGAAGGGCTTCCTGAACTTCTGGTTCAGCTACTGATTTGATGACCACATCATTCCCTCCCCCTTGTAAAGGTTTTGACCTCAAAACTGGATAACCTGATACACCACAATAGAGCAAGTCAGGTTTCATTCTCTTTTGGGAGTTTAGAACCTTACCTTGATACAATTTTTGTTTGGTGATGCATGGTGCATCTGGTGGCTCTTCTTTGACAAAGTGTGAAAGGATCACGCCTCTACTATGCTTATGGCCATTGAATCTCTTCTGGAGTGGATGGATCTTCAAGGTTTCTTTGGCCACGTTTCTGGTCTCTCTTGGAATTGATTTTCCTAGCAACAAAAGAGTATCCGGTGGGATTTCTTTGAAGCTTTCTTCTTTGCAACCTGAAATAATCTCACCATTTTGGACAAGAAGCAAGTGCATTATATCTGTGTTTGGACACTTATAAACAAAATGTGAAATTTCCAGACTTACTTTGATAGCTTCCACAAGCTGAAGAATTATTTTCTTCTTTGGGCTGCTTGTGTTGGTTTGCTGCCTTCCTTGCAACTTTTGATCTTGGTTTGGATGATCTTCTATTTTAAGTATTCCTGGATCAAAACTTTTTGGCAAAGACAAGTGCATCACACAAGAATTTTGAACCAATAAATCAGATTGAATAAAACTATCACTAATTTTAGATAAATCAGTTTTCTTTTCTAGTGATGTTTCTTTCAATGATTTCTTAGTTGGACAAGCTACAGCAAAGTGTCCTCTTTTATGACATCTATAACATGTCTTATCCTTGAGAATATTATAGTTATGGGACTTACCTTGATTGGCTGTTCCTGGTCGTCCATGTGGAGCTTCACTGATTGGAGTTTTAGCTATCACTTCATTGGGTTGCTTTCCAATGATCTGTTTTTGCTCTGCTTTCTTCTTGGGTACTTGCAAGACTTTCTTTGCTCCTGGATATGTGTCTTGTACCTTTGGAGCTTGCAGTGAACTCTGGTATGAACCCTTCTCTTGCTGGTTAATCTTCTTCTTCACAGCTTTAGGTTCCTTTGGTTTAAGTTTCACAGCTTCCTTAGCCTTACTCTTGCTGGTAGATGGGTCACACAGAATATTCCTCGGCTTGGGATCACAAGTCTTCTTGGGTTTAGCCTTAGGGGTGGACCTGACTGCCATGATCAATCTCTCTGGCTCGGCATAATTTTCTTCTTCTGCTTCTTGGATGAACTCAGCATCTTCTACAAAATCCTTATGTAGAAATTCCTTCATCTCTTCCCAAGAGTACTCTGGTAGCTCAAGCTCAAACCGTACACAACTGTCTTGTTCCCAATGCACATAAGCATTCTTGATTAAAGTTGCTTCAGCATACAGTGTCTTCTTCTTCTCTGGAATATTGTGGGCTTGGAACCAATCCTCCATATCTTTCTCCCATCTGAAGTAGTCTTCTGGCCCTTGGTTATAGCCTGAATATGTGATGTATCTTGGCTCATACTCATCATCATCATCTCTTCCAGCCTCACTAAAGACTTCACTCTCTTCAGCAGAATCTGGATGGCTTTCCGGTTCATCTCCATAACCTTCTTCAGAGTAGTCTAAACTGACTTGAGCATCAGTTTCAACTTGGTGATCATCCTCCTGATCAGAATAAGGTAGCTCACACCATGGTATTTCTTTGGAACGAGACTCCTCTTCATCCTCTTCTTCATGATCAGAGTATGGTACTTCACACCATGGCCTCTCTTCAACATAAGACTCCTCATGTTCTGAGTTATAATCAAAGCCATCTTCTTGATAAACCTTTTCTGGCTCAGCCTCTTCATTGAAACAATCCTCTGTTTCTACTTCATGAATCTCCTCTTCATGCTGGTTGTGTTCTTCTAGGCTGATCTCGGATCCAGTTTCCTCATGATATAACTCGCCCTCATGGTTATCTCTCTGGTCAGCTTCTTCTCTAGACCAATCCGTAGAGCTGGTGTTGTCTTGACAATGGTCTGGTGGTTCTGGTTCAAGCTCTCCACCATCTGGATCATCATCATAATCAGTGTTGGAACAATCATCTGTCCACTGATCTTCTTCATAACCACTCTCTTCATCAGACAACAATTGTTCTTCTTGCTCCCAATCACAATCACTTTGTTCTTCATCTCCCATGGTTCCTGATATAACACACAACTCGTGGGTTAAATGCTCTAATGGGTTCAAGAGTCAAAGACAAGTGAAACAATAATAACAATGGCTAAACTATATGCTTGGACAGAAATTAAGTAAAATAAATATGATGCAATATTCTTTTCCTTTTTTTTTTTTTTAAATGCAAGCAATATGGTATGCACGAAATATATAAACACAAACAAGAAAATTTAACTTTTTATTTTGGTTTTCAGATTAATAGAAACAAAGAACAATTTTTTTTTTTTATATGCAAGCAAACCGAAAAAGGAAACTAGGAAATAAACTAAATGCAAAAATTTAAATATGGCAATGGGAGCTGGGGGAATGAATGCAAACAACTAGACTGATATTTCAAAAGAATTTCGTGGATCAAACTAACAAAACTTCTTCTTTTTCTTTTTTTATTTTCTTAAGAACAACAAGAACAAAAAAAAACAGCAACAATGGCAGAAATTTAAAATCAAGCAAATAACAATTTTTATGGGTTTTATGAATAATAAACTGAATCAAAACAGCAACTAGAACATGAACAAACTTTTTATGGTTTTCAATTTTCTGGAATTCAAATAACAAGAACAGAAATAATAGCAAGACAATTTTTATGATTTTTTTATTTTATTTATGAAGACAAAAACAAATGAAACTAAAAATGATTGCAAATAAAAGAGATAGGATAGATGCAACCTGATAGATAGGAGCTTTTGAAGCTCTGATACCAGATGATGTAAGACTGGAATCACTCCAACTTTAGATCACTTGATGATCAGCAGATTCCAAGCTTAGCTCGCGGAAGGTGGGGTGTTGGTAGAGATGGAGGTGAAGTTTTGATTGACTCTCTCAATCCGTGGGTGTTGATTGACTCTCTCAATCTGTGTCTCAAGGCTCTTGAATCTCTCAATGAACCTATGAACCACGAGCTCTATAGTCTTCAAATGTTTCTCACACTTTGAAACTAAAGAACAGATTTTTATGCAAAGAAACTCTTTGATAAAAGATAAACTTAAATTATTTCTTGATTGGTTGAAAGGTAATTTACAATGAAATACTAGACAGAGCTTATATAGGCTCGTGCCATAACTTAGCTAGAAAACTAGAACAAAGAAAGAAGCAAACAAATAAGGAAAACCGATAAACTAGCCGTTGGAGAATATCTTGGTTCCAATGGCTTTCTTCAAGGGATTTGATTCTGGTTTTGTATCTGGACGGTTTGAGGGAATAGGTAAGCTTCTTGGGAACATCTTTAATGTTGAATACTTTGTCGAAATCCTTGTAGTCTTGGCTCAGAAAGAGCTGTTGGGAATTGATGGCAAATGACTCCAAATAAGGCAAGTAATAGCAAGAGTAGATCCGCCTGATCCACTGGGTGCTGGAGCATGGAATGAATGTTGAAGCAGCTTCTGGATGGTAAATAATCTCTCCTGGTCGCCAAGTCTTGGTTTGGCAAAGATTGAACCGGTGAGACTCCAAATAAGGCAGGTGCAGAACTGGTTTGACCGGTTTTAGAGATTGGACCATAACTTCAGATTTCCGTGGACTTTTCTCTTCATTCTTGGCTTGCTGGAAAGCTAAGAGATTCTTCTTGAAGTGCATGATTTGGTTTGGGTCAGAACGCTTCTTCGTTGGGCTTGAAACATCTTCTAAACTGGGATACTCGCAGGTGGATGGGCTGGGGAACCTCCGGTTTGTAAAATTCATATCTTCCTGGTCTGAGTAGCTTTGGGGTTTCTTCCAATTGGGCTTGTCTCCTTGTTGAGTGTAGAACGCATGAAAATTGGTTTCATGTCTAAACTCCTCCGGGTTAGTGAGATACATCGTCTTGACTGAACACATATCCTGGTTGGTCCGGTTTGGAAAGACTTCTTCTTCTTTTGGAAAGGCTTCCTGTTTAGGAAGGACTTCGTCGTCTTCTGGAAAGGTTTCCTGTTTAGGACGGACTTCTTCTTCATCTGGAAGGGCTTCCTGAACTTCTGGTTCAGCTACTGATTTGATGACCACATCACAAGATCACAGTACCAGGATGCAAGAGCTAACTTCTCAGCTGATGGTGTTGAACCGGCGACTCCAAACCAAGGTGGTGGAAGCGCAATGGCATCTACATCAGTGTACAATACACCAAGGCCTAACCTGGATGAACTCCTCAAGAAGTCTGACTTGGATGCTCTCATCAAGGCCCTAAAAGAATCTGGTATCTCTAGAACTCTTGGTATCTCTCTCAATGCTTCCCACACTGCTGGTGATGTTTTAAACTTGTTAAAATCGGCTAAACCATTGATAATTGACTCTGGTGCTTCACATCATATGATTAGTGATTTAAACCTGATTAAAAACATAGTTCCAGCCTTAGGAAATGTGATGATAGCTAATGGTGATAAAATCCCAATTAAAGGGGTTGGCGATCTTAAGCTATTTGATAAAGAATCAAAAGCCTTTTATATGCCAACCTTTGCTTCAAACCTGTTATCTGTTAAGAGAGTCACAAATGATTTAAACTGTCATGTTACTTTCACTCCTAACAGTGTGTATTTTCAGGATATTGATTCAAGTAAGTTGCTTGGAAAAGGTGTCACAAAAGGAGATTTATACTTGCTTGAGGACACAAGACCAGCATCTGATTTATCTGTTGCATTTGTTTCTGTTTCTGATTTCCCTAAAGATGTAATGTGGCATGCTAGATTAGGACATCCTCATTCTCATGCCTTAAACATCCTGTTGCCTAGTGTTAATTTTCAAAATGATTGTGAAGCTTGTATTCTAGGAAAACATTGTAGAATTGTGTTTCCTAAATCCAAGACTATCTATGATAATTGTTTTGACTTGATTCATTCGGATGTATGGACTGCCCCATGTGCATCTAGAGAACACCATAAGTATTTCGTGACATTCATAGATGAAAAGTCTAAGTACACTTGGATAACTCTGTTGCAATCTAAAGATAGGGTGCTAGAAGCTTTTAAAAATTTTCAAAACTACATCACTAACCATTTCAATGTCAAGATTAAAATTCTTAGATCAGATAATGGTGGTGAGTACACTAGCACAGCCTTCAAACAACACTTAGCCGCGCATGGAATCATACATCAAACTAGCTGTCCCTATACTCCACAACAAAATGGTGTGGCTGAAAGGAAGAATAGGCATCTAATGGAGGTGGCCAGGAGCATTATGTTTCATGCAAATGTCCCTAAGAGGTTTTGGGGTGATGCAGTTGTCACTGCCACTTACCTTATCAACCGCACTCCCACTAGAGTCCTACTTGATTCCACACCATATGAGGTACTGAACAAAACTAAACCTTCCATAGATCATTTGAGGGTTTTTGGGTGTGTTTGCTTTGTCTTTGTACCAGGAGAACTAAGGAACAAGCTAGAACCTAAGAGCACTAAGGCTATGTTTATTGGCTACTCTACACATCAGAAGGGATACAAGTGTTATGTTCCAGAGACAAGAAGGGTCCTAGTGTCAAAGGATGTGAAGTTTCTGGAATCAAAAGGCTATTATGCTGAGAGGAGTTGGGAAGAGCTTGAAAATCTATCTCAATCTGCCTCGGACAGAGCAAGTAACCTTAGAGTGGTGATGGAGAGGCTTGGCATCAGTTTGTCTAGATCACCAGCCCCGGTCAGTGAGGTTCCAACACAAGCTACTGAAGAAGCAGCTACAGATGTTGAGATCACTCATCTTGATCCTGAAGGGGGTGATAGTACTGAGCAACAACCAATGCAACCTCAAGAAACCTCAGTATCTCATGATCAAGATGAGATGATAGCACCAACCGGAGTCACTGAAGCTGAAACAGAACCTGAGCAGATACAACCTAGAAGAAGTACAAGGATCAGGAAACCAGCTTCAGATTGGACTAAGACAAGAGTGTACTTCAATGCAGAAGCCGTGGCACACCCCATTTGTTGACATGAAGCAATAATAAGGAGTGAAGACATGAAGCTAGCATAGACAGTGGTGATGAATAAGAGACAATGCATGCGCATGAAGAGTTGATGGTTTACTATTGTGTGTCGTGCAAGGCAAGGAAGAGTCTTATTTAAATCACCAAGGAAGGATACATTGACTAGAAACAAGAGGGGATGTCGATACAAGAAGAATAGAGTCGTTGAGGAAGAAGTCACGGGTCTGTCTAAGGAAGATCAGAGGCAGAGAACCGTTGTGAACGGTCACTATCACTCGTCTGGCCGAGCCAAGATCGACCAGTCTCTCTCCTATTTGTTTATTCTTCTTGTACTATCTCTCATTAGTTTATTGTATCTGTTATTGTCGATTTGCTCATGTGTTGGTCCTTAAATATCTTGTAACATGTTCTGAATCAAGCAAGGGAAATATTTTCCTCATCTCTCTCTTGTTACTTTGCGCAAACCTCTCTCTCTCTCTTTCTTGTCTCTCTCTCGGTTTATCTCTTTGTTCTTCATATAGTTCTTAACAAATCTCCACTCATACTCTCTTAATCCATACAAATTATCATGGTATCAGAGCAACAAAGCTCTTGAACCTAAATCAAACTTCCGCAAACACTCTGTTCTTGTTTCAATCTTTTTCTTTAAACTTTCTCTCTCCTGTTCTTGAAAAGTTCTTGGCGATTCTGAAGGAAGAATGGAAGAAAACAACAACAACAACAAACATCTCAACATACCTGTGACCTTGAAAGGGGTTAACTACCTCTTCTGGGCAAGGATGGTGAAGAGAGCCCTTGGAGGAAGAGGTTTATGGAAGTATGCTACAACAGAAGCTGCTCCAAAGCAAATCACCCAAGGAGAAGATGGAAAAGAGGTAGTGGTGGTAGCTGATGAAGAAAAATGGAGTCAAGAAGACCTCATGGTGCTCTCAGCTCTCCTCAGCTCTCTTGAACCAGCAATAATGGAGTCTTACTCCTACTGTGAGACTACCAAGCAGCTGTGGGATACTCTCTACAAGGTCTATGGAAATGTCTCCAACCTTACTAGAGTATTTGAAGTGAAAAGAGCCATTGGCGCCCTTAACCAAGGAGATGGAGAGTTCCAACCTCACTTTGGCAAGTTCAGGTCTCTTTGGGCAGAGATGGAGATACTAAGGCCACACACAACAGATCCTACCACTCTCCTAACCAGGCGTGAAGAGGATAAAGTGTTTGGACTGCTGCTCACCCTCAGCCCATCTTATGGTAGCTTGATTAAGCATATCTTGAGATCTGACAAGCTTCCTGACCTGGATGAAGTATGCGCTCAAATCCAGAAAGAGGAAGGATCAGTGGGCTTATTTGGCAACAAAGGAGACCTGAACATGGCTCACCAGGCTGAAGAAGCTGTGGCCAACAAGGCATACAAGCAAGAGGAGAAGAAAGTCTTGATCTGTGACCATTGCAAGAAGAGAGGTCACCTAAAGGACAAGTGCTGGCTTCTTCACCCTCACTTGAAGCCAAACAAGTTCAGGGAAACTCGCCCTCAGCACCAGGATGCAAGAGCAAACCTTTCAACTGATGGGGCAGAGCCGACCACACCACACCCTATGGGAGCAAGCAGCAGTGGCGTGGGGAGTGCCATGACCTCTGCATCAGTCTATGCTACACCAAGGGCCAATCTAGATGAGATCATCACAAAGTCTGACTTAAGTGCTTTCATCAAGGCCTTAAAAGAATCTGGTATACCTAAAACTCTTGGTACTTCTCTTAGTGCTTCTCACACTGTTGGTAGCTCTATGAGTGTTTTTAAAACTGCTAAACCTCTGATTATTGATTCTGGTGCATCACACCATATGATTAGTGATTTAAGCTTGATTAAAAACATTCAACCTGCCTTAGGAAATGTGATGATAGCAAATGGAGATAAAATTCCAATAGAAGGAGTTGGTGATCTAAAATTGTTTGACAAAGTGTCTAAAGCTTTTTACATGCCCACATTTGCTTCTAACCTGCTGTCGGTTAAAAGAGTGACTAATGATTTGAATTGTCAAGTTACTTTCAGGCCTAACAGTGTGTCTTTTCAGGATATTGATTCTAGTAAGTTGCTTGGGAAAGGTGTTACCAAGGGAGACTTGTACTTGCTTGAGGACACAAGACCAGCTTCTGATTTATCTTGCTATTTCAATTCTGTTTCTGAATTCCCTAAAGATGTAATATGGCATGCTAGATTAGGACATCCTCATTCTCATGCCTTGAACATCCTGTTGCCTAGTATTACTTTTAAAAGCGATTGTGAGGCTTGTATATTAGGAAAACATTGTAGAAATGTGTTTCCTAAATCAATGACCATCTATGATAATTGCTTTGATTTAATCCATTCTGATGTTTGGACTGCTCCTTGTGCATCTAGAGAACAGCATAAGTATTTTGTGACTTTTATAGATGAAAAGTCTAAGTACACTTGGATTACTTTGCTGCAATCAAAAGATAGGGTACTAGAAGCCTTTAAAAATTTTCAGAATTATGTCACTAACCATTTCAATGTTAAGATTAAAATTCTTAGATCAGATAATGGTGGTGAATACACTAGCTCAGCCTTCAAACAACACCTAGCTACACACGGAATCATACACCAAACAAGCTGTCCTTACACACCTCAACAAAATGGTGTGGCAGAAAGGAAGAATAGACACTTGATGGAAGTGGCCAGGAGCATGATGTTCCACTCCAATGTGCCTAAGCGGTTTTGGGGAGATGCAGTGGTTACTGCTGCTTATCTTATCAACCGCACGCCAACAAGAGTTCTTCACAATGCCACTCCATATGAGGTATTGAACAAAACTAGATCATCCATAGATCACTTGCGTGTGTTTGGGTGTGTGTGTTTTGTTTTGATTCCAGGAGAGCTTAGAAACAAGCTGGAGGCCAAGAGTAGAAAGGCAATGTTCATTGGGTATTCAACCCACCAGAAGGGTTACAAATGTTATGTACCAGAGACTAGAAGAGTTCTGGTATCAAGGGATGTTAAGTTCATGGAATCAACCGGCTACTATGATGAAAAGAGTTGGGATGAGCTCAAAGATCTCTCTCAATCAGCCACTGATAGAGCTAACAACCTGAGAACCATTATGGAGAGACTTGGCATCAGTCTACCAAAGGCATCAGAAAGGGTCAGGGAGACCTCCACTCGGGCTGCTGAAGAAGTAGTGGAAGAAGTTGGAGTATCTCATCATGATCATGAAGGGGGCCATGGAGATGATCAAACTGCGCAAGTTCAGCCTGAAGAGAACTCAGGAGTATCCCATGATCAAGAAGAGATGGGATCACAACCACAAGCAGCCACAGAAACTCATGAGGAACCAAGTGACAACAATCAAGCTGATCAAATACAAACCTTGAGAAGGAGTACAAGGAACAGGAGACCAGCTTCAGAATGGATCAACACAAGGGTTTACTTCAATGCTAAAGCCGTGGCACATCCAATCAGTGCAGTATGCTCACTAGCTCACTATCCAGCAGAACATCAAGCCTTCATCACCGAATTGGATCAAGAATGGATTCCAAAGACATATGAGGAAGCCATACAAGATGAAGAGTGGGGAGCATCTGTTGGAGAGGAGATGGGAGCTATGGAAAAGAATGGAACATACTTTGAAAGTGAGCTTCCCAAAGGGAAGAAAGCAGTGACAAGTCGGCTTCTCTTCACAATCAAGTATGGAGCCAATGGAAAGCCCGAGAGGAAGAAAACCAGACTGGTGGCAAGAGGTTACACTCAAGTGTATGGTGAAGATTACTTGGATACATTTGCACCAGTGGCAAAACTGCACACCATAAGAATCCTACTCTCACTTGCCGTCAACTTGGAGTGGGATTTGTGGCAAATGGATGTGAAGAATGCATTTCTTCAAGGAGAGTTAGATGATGAAGTATACATGAGACCTCCTCCTGGCCTTGAAGACATGGTGAAACCAGGAAATGTGCTTAGACTCAGGAAGGCCATCTACGGATTGAAACAATCTCCAAGAGCATGGTATCACAAGTTAAGCTCAACATTGAATGGAAGAGGCTTTGTGAAGTCTCAAGCAGACCATTCTCTCTTCACTCTCACCAGCAAGGAAGGCATCATAGTTATACTGGTGTATGTTGATGATATAATCATCACTGGTAGCAACAAGGAAGGTATCATCTCAACTAAATCTTTTCTCAAATCTACTTTTGATATTAAGGATTTGGGAGAGTTAAAGTACTTCCTAGGTATTGAATTCTGCCGCTCTAAAGAGGGGCTGTTCATATCTCAAAGGAAGTACACACTTGATATCTTGAATGAGGCAGGAACCATTGGAAGTAGACAGGCCAAAACACCATTGGAAGAAGGCTACAAGGTGCTGCGAGAGGGGGAGTATGAATCTACTCCATTTCAAGATATCAAGAAGTATAGAAGAATGGTGGGCAAGCTCATCTATCTAACCATTACCAGACCAGATGTGTGCTTTGCTGTGAACCAAGTGAGTCAACACATGGGAGCTCCTAAGGTGCACCATTGGAACATGGTAGAAAGGATCTTGAGATACTTAAGAGAGGCGCCAGGTCAAGGAGTTTGGATGGCGTGTAACAAGAGTACTGAAGTTGTGGGATATTGTGATGCTGATTGGGCTGGAGACAGAGTAGACAGAAGATCAACCACAGGGTATTGCACATTCATTGGAGGGAATCTAGTCACATGGAAGAGTAAGAAGCAAAAGGTGGTATCTTGCTCAAGTGCTGAAGCAGAATATAGAGCAATGAGGAAACTTACCAGTGAGCTGATATGGATCAAAGGTCTACTCAAGGATTTGGGCATTGAGATCAGTACACCAATGACCATGCATTGTGACAACCAAGCAGCAATACACATCGCAAGCAACTCAGTCTTCCATGAGAGGACTAAGCACATAGAGGTGGACTGCCACAAAGTAAGACAAGCAGTGGAGCAGCTAGTGATCCTTCCATGCTACACTCGGAGTGAGGATCAACTGGCTGACATCTTCACCAAGGCAGCCAGTAGCAAGGTTTGTGAGTTCATCCATCCTAAGCTTGGACTCATAGACCTCACCTGTCACTGATCCCCTTAGTCATGAAGGATTCTACTCTTTTTCCTTTGCTTGGTTTTTATCCCAAGTGGTTTTCCAAGTAAAGGTTTTAATGAGGGAATGCTTCATGGTTTCCAAGCTTGATCAATACCTATGGTCAAGCTTGAGGGGGAGTGTTGACATGAAGCAATAATAAGGAGTGAAGACATGAAGCTAGCATAGACAGTGGTGATGAATAAGAGACAATGCATGCGCATGAAGAGTTGATGGTTTACTATTGTGTGTCGTGCAAGGCAAGGAAGAGTCTTATTTAAATCACCAAGGAAGGATACATTGACTAGAAACAAGAGGGGATGTCGATACAAGAAGAATAGAGTCGTTGAGGAAGAAGTCACGGGTCTGTCTAAGGAAGATCAGAGGCAGAGAACCGTTGTGAACGGTCACTATCACTCGTCTGGCCGAGCCAAGATCGACCAGTCTCTCTCCTATTTGTTTATTCTTCTTGTACTATCTCTCATTAGTTTATTGTATCTGTTATTGTCGATTTGCTCATGTGTTGGTCCTTAAATATCTTGTAACATGTTCTGAATCAAGCAAGGGAAATATTTTCCTCATCTCTCTCTTGTTACTTTGCGCAAACCTCTCTCTCTCTCTTTCTTGTCTCTCTCTCGGTTTATCTCTTTGTTCTTCATATAGTTCTTAACAAATCTCCACTCATACTCTCTTAATCCATACAAATTATCACCATTAGTGCAGTATGCTCACTAGCTCACTACCCAGCAGAGCATCAAGCTTTCATCACCGAAGTGGATCAAGAATGGATTCCAAAGACATATGAGGAAGCCATGCAAGATGAGGAGTGGGGAGCATCTGTTGGAGATGAGATGGGAGCTATGGAAAAGAATGGAACTTACTTTGAAAGTGAGCTTCCCAAAGGAAAGAAAGCAGTGACAAGCCGGCTGATCTTCACAATCAAGTATGGAGCCAATGGAAAACCAGAGAGGAAGAAAACCAGACTGGTGGCAAGAGGCTACACTCAAGTTTATGGTGAAGATTACTTGGATACATTTGCACCAGTGGCAAAACTGCACACCATAAGAATCCTACTCTCACTTGCGGTCAACTTGGAGTGGGACTTGTGGCAAATGGATGTGAAGAATGCATTTCTTCAAGGAGAGTTAGATGATGAAGTATACATGAGACCTCCTCCTGGCCTTGAAGACATGGTGAAACCAGGAAATGTGCTTAGACTCAGGAAGGCCATCTACGGATTGAAACAATCTCCAAGAGCATGGTACCACAAGCTAAGCTCAACCTTGAATGGAAGAGGCTTTGTGAAATCACAAGCAGACCATTCTCTCTTCACGCTCACCAGCAAGGAAGGCATCATAGTCATTCTGGTATATGTGGATGACATAATCATCACTGGTAGCAACAAGGAAGGTATCATCTCAACTAAATCTTTCCTTAAATCTACTTTTGATATTAAGGATTTGGGAGAGTTAAGGTACTTCCTTGGGATTGAATTTTGCCGCTCTAAAGAGGGGTTGTTCATATCTCAAAGGAAGTACACACTTGATATCTTGAATGAGGCAGGAACCATTGGAAGTAGACAGGCCAAAACACCATTGGAAGAAGGCTACAAGGTGCTGCGAGAGGGGTGTTGACATGAAGACATAAGGAGATAAACAAGATCAGATATATCAAGATGAGCTTGGATGGCAATGCCTTGTTCTACAAGTATGTGCATTGCCTCTCTCGGATTCAAATAATCCTAACCGCCACAAGGAAGCAAAGAGTGACTTGCCAAGGAAGGTTTAGGAGAAGAAGAATACCGTTGGAAGGTCAAGACAAAGGAGGGATGTCGGCAAGGAGTTGTTTAATATAAAGATCACATGTTCACTTTGCCTCATAGCCGTTCCTGAGCTGTCACTATCCAAGCTCAGTCTGCGCAGTCTGAGCTCCTTTGTTTATTAATTCTTCTTGTATGTCGATTTAGCTATTTATGTATGTGTGTGATGAACTAAATCAATCAAGGAAACAGTTTCCTCTTTCTTTACTTCTCTCTCTCGCAAACTCCTCTCTCTCTTTCTCTTGAATTCTCACAATGGTTATCATAATCTTCTCTTAATCTCTCCTTAATCTTTACATTCTCTCATGGTATCAGAGCACTAAAAGCTCTTGGAACCAATTCTCTTATTTTCTTTTCTTACTTTTCCGCAAAACTCTGAATCTTTCTTTTCTATTTTTGGCAAAGTTCTTGGTGTTCTTCACTTGTTCTTGATTTCCAGCTTAAAAATTTGCCAAAAATGGAAACTCACTCAAAGATGGTGTCGATACCAGTGACTTTAAAAGGTCCAAATTACTTGCTATGGTCAAGGCTTGCTAAGACAGCACTAGGAGGCAGAGGTCTTTGGGAGTGCGTGGAGGGCAAGGCTACAACCAAGACTGTCCTAGGAGAGGATGGCAAAGAAGAGGCTAGTGCGGCTGAAGGTGATAGGAAGAAAGGTCAGGAGGACCTCATGGTGCTTTCAATCATTCAAAACAGCCTAGATGCGCCTATCTTAGAAGCTTATTCCTACTGTGAAACCTCCAAAGAACTTTGGGAAACACTTAAGAAAGTGTATGGGAACATATCCAACATCAGTAGGGTGTTTGAAGTCAAGAGGGCTATCAACACTCTCTCCCAAGAGGACACTGACTTCTCTACTCACTTTGGGAAGTTCAGGTCACTGTGGGCAGAGATGGAGATGTTGAGGCCATCCAGTGTGGATCCGGAAGTGATGAATGAGAGAAAAGAACAAGATAAGGTGTTTGCCTTGCTCTTTACTCTCAACCCGGTGTATGGTGATCTGATTAAGCACATTTTGAGGAGCGACAAGCTTCCATCTCTAGAGGAGTTGTGTGCTCAGATACAAAAGGAGCAAGGATCAGTGGGGCTATTTGGAGGAAAGGGAGAGCTCATCCTTGCAAATAAAGCTGAAGGTGTAGAGGCCCCTGTTGAAGGCGCAGCAAACAAAGGACAATACAAACCTGGAGACAAGAAGGTGTGGGAGTGTGACCACTGCAAGAAGAAAGGTCATGGGAGAGACAAGTGCTGGATTCTTCACCCACACCTCAAGCCCCAGAAGTTCCGAACTGATGCAAAAGCCAACTTCTCTGGTGATGTGGGAGAGACCTCTACCCCTATGCGCGCCAAGGCTACTAGTGATGGAGCACACAATGAGAATGTCAAGAAATCTGACATTGAAGCTCTCATCAAAGCCTTAAGGGAGTCTGGTAAAACTCTTGGTTATTCTCTAAATGCATCATATAGATTGTCTAGTGCTCCTCATGCTCTTACAACTAATATGAATGCATCTAGTAGCATCAAACCTGTGATAATAGACTCTGGCGCCTCTCATCATATGATTAGTAATGCTGAGTTAATTGAGAACATTAAACCTGTTTTAGGACATGTTAAAATTGCTAATGGTGATAGAATTCCCATTCAGGGTGAAGGAACCATTAAATTGTTTGATAGAGATACCAAAGCATTTTATATGCCATCTTTTGCATCAAATTTGCTTTCTGTCAAAAGAGTTGCTACTGATTTACATTGCAATGTAATATTCAGCCCTAATGAGGTTATGTTTCAGGATATTGAGACTCTTAAGTTGATTGGCAAAGGTGTTACAAAGGAGGACTTGTACCTACTTGAAGACATCAAGACCAGTTCAAATTTATCTGCTTTTAGTTCAATTCCTGTCTTAGATAATGATGTATTGTGGCATGCTAGATTAGGTCATCCTCATTCTCGTGCCTTGAACATTTTATTACCTAATGTTGTGTTTAAAAATGATGGCTGTGAAGCTTGTATCCTTGGTAAACATTGCAAAACTGTCTTCCCAAAATCGTCTACTATTTATGAAAATTGCTTTGATCTCATACATTCTGATGTCTGGACTGCACCATGCATATCTAGAGAGAATCATAAGTACTTTGTCACATTCATTGATCAAAAATCCAAATATACTTGGCTGACTATGATTCAAACTAAAGATAGAGTGCTTGATGCTTTTATTAATTTCCAGAACTACATAACTAATCATTTCAATGTTAAGATCAAAGTATTCAGATCAGATAATGGGGGAGAATATACAAGCAAAGCATTCAAAAGCCATCTAGCTAAACATGGGATCATCCACCAAACTAGCTGCCCATACACCCCACAGCAAAATGGAGTTGCTGAGAGGAAGAACAGGCACCTAATGGAGGTGGCGAGATCCATGATGTTCTATACCAACATGCCTAAACGATTTTGGAGTGATGCTGTGATGACTGCATGCTATCTCATCAATCGGACGCCTACAAGAGTGCTTGAGGACTCCACACCATATGAGGTATTGAACAAAAGAAAACCATCCATTGATTACTTACGGGTCTTTGGGTGTTTGTGTTTTGTATTAAGGCCAGGTGAGCACAGAAACAAGCTAGAGGCAAGAAGTGTCAAGGCAGTGTTTATTGGCTATTCAAATACACAAAAGGGGTACAAGTGCTATGTACCAGAGACTAGGAGAGTCATGGTGTCCAGAGATGTGAAGTTTGTTGAATCAAGAGGCTACTTTGAGGAGAAAGATTGGGAGAATCTCAAAGATTTATCTCAAGAAGCCTCGGATAGAGCACTGAACCTGAAGCATATTATGGAGAGTCTTGGCATCAACATGGGTCAGGGATCAGCACCAGTGATTCTTGAGAGTGAGCAAGTTATTCATCCTAATCCTGAAGGGGGGAATCAAGAGGATTCTCACACTGGTCAAGAGGGATCAGATGAAACAAGAGAGGTCCAAGAGGGAACACACACTGATCAAGCGCAAGAGGTTCATGATCAGGATGAAAACAATCAAGGTGTGCCATCAGTACAAGAGCAAGAGGCTGTACCTGATGAAGTTGAAAGGATAGAAGAAGTCCAGCCGCTTAGGAGAAGCACAAGGGTCAGGAATCCACCATCAAACTGGAGCAACACAAGGGTATATTTCAACAGCCAAGCAGTTGCTCATCCAACTCAAGCAACATGCTCCCTAGCTCAATACCCTAAGGACCATCAAGTGTTCATCACCAACCTTGATGAGGCTTACATACCAAGGACATATGAGGAGGCTATGGCAATCAAGGAATGGAGAGACTCAGTAGAAGATGAGATGGGAGCTATGGAGAAGAATGGAACCTTCTTTGAGAGTGAGCTTCCCAAAGGCAAGAAGGCAGTGACCAGCATGCTTCTGTTCACAATCAAGTATCTAGCCAATGGGAAACCAGAAAGGAAGAAGACCAGGCTAGTAGCAAGAGGCTACACCCAAGTGTATGGTGAGGATTACCTAGAAACATTTGCGCCAGTAGCAAAGTTACACACCATAAGAGTTGTGCTCTCACTTGCTGTGAATTTGGAGTGGGATCTTTGGCAAATGGATGTCAAGAATGCATTCTTACAAGGAGAGCTAGAAGATGAAGTATACATGCGCCCACCACCTGGAATGGAAAGCATGGTCAAGCCTGGAAATGTCTTGAGATTGAGGAAAGCAATATATGGGCTAAAGCAATCTCCAAGAGCCTGGTATCACAAGCTGAGTTCAACACTGAATGGAAGGGGTTTTAGGAAATCTGAAGCCGACCACACCTTGTTCACTCTGACCAGCAAGCAAGGGATCATTGTTATACTCATCTATGTGGATGATATAATCATCACAGGCAGTGACAAAGAAGGGATTGACTCAACCAAGGTGTTTCTCAAAGCAACATTTGACATCAAGGACTTGGGAGAGCTCAAGTATTTCCTTGGGATTGAGATATGCAGATCAAAGGAAGGGTTGTTCCTGTCTCAAAGGAAATACACTCTGGATTTGTTAAAAGAAGTTGGTGATCTTGGCGGAAGAGCTGCTAAAACACCACTAGAAGATGGATACAAAGTGATGCGTGAGGGGGAGATTGAAGACAAGGCTTATGGAGATGTGAAGCACTATAGAAGAATGGTAGGGAAGCTGATATATCTCACTATCACAAGACCTGATGTGTGCTTTGCAGTCAACCAGGTGAGCCAGCATATGCAAGCTCCCAAGATGCATCATTGGAACATGGTGGAGAGGATACTAAGGTATCTAAGAGAGGCGCCAGGACAAGGAATATGGATGGGGTGCAACAAGAGCACTGAGATAGTTGGGTATTGTGATGCTGATTGGGCTGGAGACAGAATTGATAGGAGATCAACTACTGGTTATTGCACATTCATTGGAGGCAACTTGGTGACTTGGAAGAGCAAGAAGCAAAAGGTGGTTTCATGTTCAAGTGCTGAGGCAGAGTATAGAGCTATGAGAAAGCTCACAAGTGAGCTGATTTGGATCAAGGGACTGCTTAAGGACTTGGGAGTAGAGACTACCTCACCAATCACTATGCATTGTGATAACCAGGCGGCTATACACATTGCCAGCAACTCAGTCTTCCATGAAAGAACCAAACACATTGAAGTAGACTGCCACAAGGTTAGACAAGCAGTGGAGCAGAAGGTGATATTGCCATGCTACACACGAAGTGAGGAGCAGCTTGCTGACATCTTCACAAAGGCAGCAAGCACTAAAGTCTGTGAGTTCATCCATCCACGGTTAGGACTCATAGACCTCTCATGTCACTGATCTCTCCTCCATGAAGTGATCTACTCTTTTTCCTTGGCTTGGTTTTTGTCCCATTGGGTTTTGCCAAGCTAAGGTTTTAATGAGGGATTGCTTCATGGCTTCCAAGCTTGACTTGTTCCATATGGTCAAGCTTGAGGGGGAGTGTTGACATGAAGACATAAGGAGATAAACAAGATCAGATATATCAAAGATGAGCTTGGATGGCAATGCCTTGTTCTACAAGTATGTGCATTGCCTCTCTCGGATTCAAATAATCCTAACCGCCACAAGGAAGCAAAGAGTGACTTGCCAAGGAAGGTTTAGGAGAAGAAGAATACCGTTGGAAGGTCAAGACAAAGGAGGGATGTCGGCAAGGAGTTGTTTAATATAAAGATCACATGTTCACTTTGCCTCATAGCCGTTCCTGAGCTGTCACTATCCAAGCTCAGTCTGCGCAGTCTGAGCTCCTTTGTTTATTAATTCTTCTTGTATGTCGATTTAGCTATTTATGTATGTGTGTGATGAACTAAATCAATCAAGGAAACAGTTTCCTCTTTCTTTACTTCTCTCTCGCAAACTCCTCTCTCTCTTTCTCTTGAATTCTCACAATGGTTATCATAATCTTCTCTTAATCTCTCCTTAATCTTTACATTCTCTCAAGGGGGAGTATGAAGCTACTCCATTCAAAGATGTCAAGAAGTATAGAAGAATGGTGGGCAAGCTCATCTATCTAACCATTACCAGGCC
>NW_026615878.1:0-35620 GCF_000801105.2 Raphanus sativus
CAATTTTAAACGGAACAATAAGGAATCCGATTGTCAATTTTAAACTATCACTTAAATGCGAAGTAAATTTGATCTGGGTCTTAAATATACAAAGAGGCCCTTCAAAATATTCATTTCAATGTTTACTAATTACTTATTTTGCGAAGTAATTTGAACTGGGTCTTAAATATACAATAGGGCCTTCAAATCTGAAAACCCTAAGGTCCCATTAGTGTAAACCTAACTCTATAAATCAAGAAATTGCAAATCCTTAATCAAACGTAGCAATACTTGTTTCTTAGCTTAACATGCAGCCGGGCAAGTATAGTTGGTCAATTTCTACACAGGTTTGCTCTCTCTCTCGAGATCCAAACATTAATGCTGAACATTACTTTTTGAAAATTTAAGGATTTATGCTTTATTTTCTGTTAGGAACTATGCACATTTGATCAAACTTCACAGTCTTCGTATTGTTATGTAAGTGATTTTTATTTATCACATAAAATATTTACATGACCTTTTACGTTTGGAAGTACTTCTAGGGAATAACCTGTGGTATTATATTTTGGCAGGTTTACGAAAAAGTAGAGAATCATACAGATATTGAATTCCATCATAGACATCGATATCACAATATCATGACATTTATACACAGAGACCAATTTTCATTCGAAATCAACGAAGACCAAGATAAATCCAAGTTTGTGTATTGGATGGAGAATAACAAACAAATACCTCAGGTAGTAAATGTGAAGTCTGCATTTGACGGTGGTTTTGTAACTTTGTTTGGGATTCAAAAGCTAAATCATGGGCACCAAATATCCAGATTTGAAGTTTGCTACTATATTAAGACCTAATTTGTACAATTTATTGAATAATTGGTAAATATTTTGTTTTATTTTAGAAAAAATTGGAGATTTCTAAGTATATAATTAGAGATACAGCTCGGTAATATTTGGTTCCACCTCCTCTAATATCTATAAGATTATTGATTTGTCGTTTACAAAGAAGGTGAATAACTTGACCTCTATATTATGTACTTGAAATATTTTGAGTGTTTAAAATAAATGTCTTTTTCTACCTATTACATGAGATCTTAATAATCATATTTTAAGAAGATTTGATTGCAAATAAATTGCCTGCTAACGTCAATCATATTTATTAACATTCAATCAATATAAAGTAGTTTCATTGTGATAAGTTAATATATAATCTTACCATATGATTGACACCATTTACGGTCTCCGTTTTGTTTTTGGAAGGTGAAGTACTTGACCAGAAAGTAATAGTATGAAATTTAAATGAATTTTATTTCTTTTGTATTTATTACCAAAGATTTTTATCTTCCATTTTAGAAACCCGAGTAATTAGGTTGCCATCGCGACTAAAGTCAATTAATCCGCACAAAAGCATTAACTTTTATATTCAAAGTACAAAAGGAAAAATAGTTGTTATCAATTAATATGATATGAATTTTGGAGATTGTGTCGACCTTCAAATAAAACAAACAAAGTAGCAACTTAGAAAATTGAACGAAATATATAAATAATCATGTAAAAACATAAGTACTTTTACATGCGTTTATAGATAATATCAGATGAAAACTTGAATCTTTAGTTGTTTTTACTCATAGCAAACTCAACAAATTGATTAAGCCTTTCATAGTAGTAACCATGGTTGCATACTCGACCACGTCTTTTCCTTGAGCGGCAACCACAGAGTGTCTCAAGGTAGGCACGAGCTATATAGTAGCCTTGGTTCATGAAGTACGGGATATCAGTCAGAGATTTCTTGACTCTTTCCCAGCATTGATCGGAGGTTGAACGACTTTCCTTCCATCCCAGTTTATCCAAATACTTCTGACCTTTATGAAATCGTTCTACAGCAAGCAGTGACAAACCATAAAGATACGTACCGTCTATATAACCTCCATCCGATGATTGGCGTAAATGATATAGGCCTGCCTGCTCGTCTTCCTTTACGAACAATTGAAGAATGCCCTCAATATAGTGTGCCTCAGGGTTTCCACTCTCCAAGCATAGTTCCTTGAACTCTAAGTGTTTAGACAGCATTTCGGTTGGTTGGGCAGCAAAATATGACAAGGAAATGTTTCTGAAGTAGTTGGTGCGATCTGAGTTGGAGTGATCGTCATTTGAGGACGCAGAATCACCGATGGATATGATGTCATAATTGTTTACCGATGCATCTTCTCCCATCTTCAAAGTAGTGTCTTTCTTCTCGGGAAGTATAATTTTTTAATTAAGGTATTGTTTAGAAACAATTGATAATGAGAATGTTGTGAAAGTAATGTAGGAAGTTGTAGGATAGTTATAAAGAATAATTTTATTTCTTAAATGATTTGATTGAACGTGTCAAGAATGCTGTTTACGTGGAAGGAAAAAAATGGTTACCAAGTTGTTATTACCAAGAATGCTAGAAGTACGTGCTAAAAAAGGAGAAGGGACGCCACATGCAGAAGGGTCTACACCTTCTAGGCTAAAAGGCTGTGGTAATTGTATTGTCATTTAATAACATGATATTGTCGTTGATTTTCTTGGCATGCACCAATAGTTAGCATCAAAATAAGTTATGTTAGTAATAAAAAATGTAGAAAGTAAAACATCAATTAGACCAATAATAGTAACCATAATATATTTATGTTTATTATAAATTTGCTTATTTAAATTAAGCTGTCAATTTAGGAAATGCAGTAATGGTTGTGATAGAAATAAATTTAGGAAGGCATATATTTTATGCCATTAAGTATAATAAATGTTTCAGAATTACTTCACCATTACTCCTCGCCAGTCTCATATGTATAAGAATATTTTGTTGCTCAAAGAAAATATTTACTTGACTTATTTATTTCATATATGCTCTTATAAGTATGAAATTAGTTTATATGCTCGACCCTTGTGTAGATCATATTGAGCACAAAGAGGTTATAATATCCACTATATTTATTATCTGTTATTAAGTTTTATAAACTCCATGAATTTTCATATTGCTTTTTTGTATACAGCGAAATGGCAGTGACAACCGTGAAGAAATCCATATCTGAAATGATTGAATCAAATTCGGTAAATATTTCGTCCTTTTGATAAATTGACAAAATGTATTTTTGTATAAGGCAAAAGTAATTCTTAACGAAATTGTTTTTTAATATTATTTGCCTTTCAATGTTGGTTCATAGTCTGGAAAGTTTATGGTTGTTGCTAAAATCGAGGCCATTGATTTGGAGAAACCATGGTATTACACGGCCTGCAAAATTTGCACAAGAAAAATGGATAGACTGTCAAATGGTATTGAGGGAGTCAATCAAAATATTCACCAGAATCCTCAATACAATTGCAAAAGATGTGGAAAGGATTTTGACTATGGTATTAACTGGTAAGTTTATAGTTTTAAATCTTCATACTGGTATACTCTCAATTTGTTATAAGTTCATATACTAATTAGCTTTTATATCTTTAGTTACCACTTGGTTGTACGTGTTAGCGATGAATCAAATGTTGAAGCCAAGTTTGTGCTTTTCAACAATATCGCGGAGAAGCTAATTAGAAGACCTGCGTTTCAGTTGGTCGAAGAGGCTCCTCAGGTATTTGCTTAATTTTTAATAGGGGGATTAAAGAATATATTATTTCGATACTTTACATCGTAAATGAATACTTATGTTTTATAGGAAAATCCACATTTTGTACCACAATCTCTAACTGAATTGATTGGGAGGAAAATTCTATTTATGCTGACAATCGAATCTAATGGTCAAAAAGAACAAAATTCAGCATATGTTGTTGATTCAGTTGTTGACAATGCAGAAATAATCGAACTCTTTCATCCACATGTAAGTTTTGTTTTTACTCTTATATAAACTATTTTTAGTATAGTTACATTTTCTAACAAAATTATTTATTTATGCAGCCACATGTTGTCATATTTCATGATTATGACTCCGATGACGAGTGAGTATTAAAAGAATCATTGCTAATACAAAATGAAGGAAGAATAATACATGTTTTGAGATTTTCACATTTTTTAATAAAACATATTAAAATTTAATTATTAGTGCATAGTTTTTTGTTATTTTATATTTCCTATATTTCTAATCCAATAAAATTTCAAGAAATGATATTAATGTTTTTGATATTCACAGTTATTCATATTACTTGACAAAAATTACATTGAAAATATGAAAAATACATCTATTTGAAAAAAAAAAATTCAAAAAACATACATCTTTAAAAAACAGAGGGAGTATTTGTTATTGGCATTATTTTAAAAATTTCATTATGTTTTCCATTATTTTCCTTGTGCGTTTTTGTTTTTTAACAATGAATAATAAATTATTTTAATATAATTGGGTTATAAAACAACTACTATACCACTTTGGGAGAGATCATACCACATTTAATCTTTAAAATTTTTCAAAAGAATAACCCAATCAGTTGCAATTTAGATCCCAAAAATAATTTTATATCTAAGGTGAAAAAATATGGGGGTTCTATATATGGTAAACTTACAGAAATAATCATTTACAATAAATGTACACAGCTAACAACAGATGATTCGTCCAATCAAAAGAAATATCAACTGTTTTCCGAAAAAATATCATATTCACCTACGCAAGGAATATAAACACGGTAAGAAATTAATACCAACTTTAGAACTGGCAACAATTGATTTTGCATATATTTCAATTGATGGTAAAACTTAATGGTCTTCAATCTATCTTTATTATATTGATTAAATATGTCGTCTTCTGAATTCCATAGTCTTCATTTTCTGTCAAACTATATAAGTTTGTTGAAACCTTTTTTCTAACTGCATTCGGAAAATTCTATAGCTAGAGTCCTGTTCTTACAAAAGACACTAGCAATATCTATAAAGTCTGACGTATGAAGAGAAGTAATCCACTGGGAACAGACAGTGGGAAGAAACCACCGAAGATTAAAAAAATTGGTATGTTTTCCTTAAAATAAATATAAATCTTTATGAATATATTATAATTTTCGTACAACCGTGTATATATAACTGAGTATATGTAACCGATTCGTATTGAAAATTTATACAAAGAAAATAAAATTCTCTAAAACAAATATATTTCATAAGAATTTGGTCGACATTTTTAAGTGACACACTTTTAATAATGATTGTTTTTGCTGCCACACTTTGATAACATAGGTATCAATGACAAAGAGAATACTCCAAGGAGGAATGTAACACAAAAGTCATCCATCACAAACGTTTCACCAGAAACAACAATCAATCCTTTTAGAACCCCCTTTCATAATGTTACAAATCAAGTGTTTCGACCCATTAATCCACAGCCATCGGAGCCTAAACCTGGATTAACACAGCAAGCTAGAAAAGCGAGAAAGGAAATACTGAATAACAAAAGAACAATAGGCCTTACTACCACAAATAGAGGTTACTCTCTTCTCGATTTGATTTTGCGGACGTTGATTTTTGTTAATCTGCCAAAGAACAAAACATTTCTGACCATGATCTACGTTAAATTAAACAGTGACATGGATTTTCAAGCCAACAAAGCCATCAGTTGTACCAAATATCGGTAATACTTTCTTTTCCAGTGCTACTTATGCAAACATTTCTCGATATTGCATTTCTTATTTTCAAAGGTTATTGTACTTACGTCTGCAGGTTCCTGTACTTCAACCCAAACTTCACTAAATCTCTCAAATGGCAGTGGCTCTGTAACCAACATGGACCCATCGAGTATAGAAACCGGTAACTAATCACGGCCGATAACATAAGTTATTTTTGAAGTAGTATTATTTTAAATTAATAGTAAAGACAATAGTAATAATGTACTCTGATTGAGAGAAAGTTTCTTATAATAAAAAATGTTACCTTTTAGCTTCAATTCGTAATCAAAAATCTATTATCGGGAGTACCAACATTTGCTTCAGGAAACATAAGATAATTGGATCACCTCCATCGGTGAATTCAAAAACTAAACAAAAGAAAGGTAACAACGGGTTTTATATAATAATGAAGTCATATATATTGTATGGTACTATATCTAAAGTGCGACTAAACTTATACTTTTCCAAAAACAGCAAGGCCAGGTTCGAACATTACAGGACCATCGAGTTCTGGTCTTCCACCATTGTTTGAAACAGATTCAAATCCTGAAGGTATTACTGACCCTGTTTTAATCCTAATAATATGATGATCCTCCAGCAATTTAAATGTTGTAGATGTTTACCAATATCAGGAAATTCTAACATACTTACATTCGTTTATATGTTTAAATCAATCTTTTCCAGCTACTCAGTGTCCAAACCAAAACAAAACAAATGAATTCATTCGTCCACCAAGGTTCATCGTACATGACCATCCTGAAGGTATAAAGTCTTTTCCATCTATATACTTAGACATTTATTTATATTCATTGATGATATTCGATTTTATATGTTGTGATTTACTTTTTCACGCAGCTTATAATAATCGATATGAAATGGAGAGTGAGTCTGAAAATGAAGATGAATATGACGACAATCAGACTTACAGTGGCTATCCTGGTGGAGAGTCTTTGATAAACCCATCACCACAACATATCCCACAACAAGAAAATCATACCGTTACTTCATCTATTACTATAGGGTTACAAAAAAACGGTGATGACTTCAAAATTGTACAATCTCTTGATAATAAATAACAATTTATTAGTTATTTTTTATCCTAATGAGAGCATTTTTTATATAGGTTATTACGACGAAGGGGATCCAGTTTGGAATTGTAGGTTTTGTCAAGCATACATGTGGTATGGTGAAAGAATTGGAAAACGCCGTCGTAGCAAGAAACCTGTCTTCTCAATGTGTTGTAAACATGGAAAAGTTGTGCTTCCTCGCCTCGCGAATCCTCCAATGGAGTTAATGTATTTGTTATGCAAAGGAGACGAATTAAGTAAACATTATCGAGAGTTTATCCGAGCTTACAATATGATGTTCTCTTTCACATCACTTGGGGGGAAGATAGATCATTCTATTAACAATGGTCGTGGACCATTTGTTTTTCGAATGTTCGGTGAGAACTATCATCGTATTGGTGATATAGTTCCCGAGCCTGGACAAGCTCCAAAATTCTCCCAGCTGTATATTATTGATACTTTAAATGAGATAAAAAAATAGACTTGACGCTTATGCCGGGTAATTTTGTAGACTTTCTGAACTTATTATGACTATATTAAAGGAATTTGCAAGTTTGTCTACAATTTTTGAACTTATTTTTGATTCTTAATATACTGGACAGGTCGGACGGAGCTAGCGCTAAGAAACTAAGAGAACCACTTGTTCTTCTTCTGCAGAATATGTTAGATCAGTATAATCCTCATGTTAAGGCTTTTAGATCTGCAAGAGATAGGTTCGACGTGGAAGGATCAACAGGTTATAGGATGAGGTTGATTGAAAGTCGGCAATCTGATGGACGGACCCATAATCTGCCCACTGCAAATGAAGTTGCTGCTTTGATACCTGGAGATTTTGTTTTAAATATGGAGCCCCGAGATATTGTTCTAGAGAGTACAAGTGGAAAGTTGCAAAGGATAAGTGAATTACATCCGGCGTATTTGCCTCTGCAGTATCCACTATTGTTTCCATATGGAGAGGATGGTTTTCGATTAAATATTCCAATTGGTTTTGAAGACACGGCTGGGAGAAAACGCAAAAATGTAACTATGCGTGAATACTTTGCATTTCGCATTTTAGAGAGGAAGGGGGAAGCACCCACGATTACGAGATCCGGAAGATTGTTTCATCAGTTCCTTGTGGACGCCTACACAATGATAGAATCGAGTAGACTGCGTTACTTATGGCTGAATCAGAAAAAACTCCGGTCAGTTAGTTATGATGCAATCCAGAAGGTAGCTGCAAAAGGCGGAGCTAAGATGGCTGAGCAAGGGAGCCGAATTTTCATCCCAGCAACTTTCACCGGAGGAAAACGTTATATGAAGCAGCATTACTACGATGCCATGGCTTTGTGCAAGTACTATGGATTTCCAGATCTTTTCATCACTTTTACGTGCAATCCAAAATGGCCTGAAGTTACAAGGTATCTGAAAAAATATAACCTTACCGCCGAAGACAGACCTGAAATTTTGTGTAGAGTTTTCAAGATGAAACTCGATAATCTTATTGAGTTTTTGACAAACAAGGACGGCTCCTTATTTGGCCCAGTTTCTGCAGGTAAATCTCCTAACAAATTTGTAACATTAATGCCGGTTTTTTTTTATTTGTTTTTCAAGGAACTACTTTAGATAGTATTTTCATCAGTTAAAATGCATGTTCTTGTTTTCTTTTCTGTTTTGTCAGTAATGTACACGATTGAGTTTCAGAAAAGAGGAATGCCACACGCTCATATTCTCGTCTTCATGCAAAATGGAGCCAAATTTCCAACAGCTGATCATATAGACACTATTATATCGGCTGAGATACCTGACAAGACGGTAGATCCAGACCTGTATGCAATCGTTGGGGATTGTATGATGCATGGTCCTTGCGGTCCAGCAAAGAAGGATAATGTATGTATGGTTAACGGTAAATGCTCTAAGATGTTTCCGAAACGACTGAACATCAGGACATCGATTGACGCAAATGGATTTCCAGCTTACATGCGTCGTATTGATGGTAGGTTCATTGAGAAAAATGGAATCAGATTAGACAATGGATATGTTGTACCTTACAATAGAAACCTCATGCTTAGATATCACGCGCATATGAATGTCGAGTGGTGCATCCAAACGCGTGCTGTTAAGTATCTTTTCAAATATATCCATAAGGGACCTGATTATGCTTCAGCTGCAATGGATAAAGAAGATGAAGATGGCGTCATCGACGAAATCAAAACATATTACGACTGCAGGTATTATTATATTTAATTTTATTACTTAGTTTCTATGTGTGCATGAACCGAAAATAACTGCATAATCTATTAAAGTATATCCTTAGACAAATATATATACTATCGTATAGAATAGTAATAAAACATTGTTTTTACAATTAAATTATTACATTATTAAAAATTAAATACTACTTTCTTTTACATTTTAAGGTCTACGATTGTTGTTTCTAATTTATGTTTATCGTATTTCTATATTAGATATATAACTGCATGCGAGTCATCGTGGCGGGTTCTTGCTTTTCCTACACATTTTCGTACTATTTCTGTAGAGAAACTTGGATTTCATCTCCCTGATCAGGAGCTGGTGTTTTTTGATGAAGATGAACCTATTGAGAGTATCCTCAAGAAAAAATCTGTCAACCAATCCATGTTTCTGGCGTGGTTCATAGCAAATCAAAAATATCCAGAGGCAAGAGATTTGACATATGCCGAATTTCCAACAAAATTTGTTTGGAAAGCAAGTATGAGAGAATGGGTACCACGTAAACGAGGCTTTGCGATAGGGAGGATTGCACATATTAATCCAGCACAAGATGAGCTATATTTCTTAAGAGTAATGCTAAATTGGGTAAGAGGGCCGAAATCGTACGAGGATATAAGAACAGTTGATGGTGTTGTATATTCTACATACGAAGATGCTTGCTATGCTTTGGGTTTGATGGATGATGACAAGGAATACATAGAAGCTATCAAAGATTGTAGTGATAATAGTTCTGGCACGTAGCGAGGAAGCTTTTTTCGAGAATGTTGGTAACCAAAACATTATCTCAGCCTCACGTTGTGTGGGAAGCTACTTGGGAGTATCTAACCGACGATATTCTCTACAAGAAACGACGAGAAACTGGAAATCCCGGTGAGATTTTTTCTTATTAAACGAAATATGTTTTAAATCAGGTCTCTCTTATGTAATTAATTTTTCAAATTTTCAGAGTTGAACTTGACCATAGATCATATCAAAAACATTGCTCTAACCGAGATTGAAAATCATTTGCTTAGCAATGGTCGTAGCCTCCAGAAATGGCCCCTAATGCCAAAGCCAGATGATTTTGGTTGTTACAACGGCAATCGCCTTATAGATGATGAGCTTAAGTATGTTGTGGAAGATCAGCTAAAGGAAAATGAAAGACTTATGGCGATGATAACAGATGAGCAACGAGATTTTGGATGCAGTTTTAAATGATAGCGGTGGAGTGTTCTTTCTTTATGGTTATGGAGGCACAGGTAAAACCTTCGTATATAGAGCACTCTCATCAGCAATCCGATCTAGACGTATGATTGTTCTAAATACCGCATCCAGTGGAATTGCTGCATTATTGTTGGAAGGAGGTAGAACCGCACATTCCAGGTTTGGTATTCCGATAGATGCCGACGAGTTTACTACTTGCAAGAAAATGGAGCCAGGATCAGATCGTGCAGAATTAGTTAAAGCAGCAAAGCTCATTGTATGGGATGAGGCGCCTATGATGAGCAGACACTGTTTCGAGACTTTGGATCGTTCTATGCGTGATATTATAAGATCTTCTGAAGACAAACCTTTTGGAGGTAAAGTAGTTGTTTTCGGTGGAGATTTCAGACAGATTTTACCGGTCATACCTGGAGGTGGTAGAGCAGAGACTGTTTTGCAAGCTCTTAATTCGTCATATCTTTGGGAGCACTGCAAAGTTCTGAAGCTAACAAAAAACATGAGATTGCTCGCTGGGCTTACTGATGATGCAGCAAAAGACCTTCAATCCTTCTCAAAATGGATTTTGGATGTTGGAGATGGAAAAATAAATTTGCCAAACGACGGTCAGGTTGACATTGACATCCCTTCTGATCTGTTGATCAAAAATATTGGAGAAGATCCGATTCAAACTATTGCAAAGGAAGTTTATGGACAAGTTTTTCAAACCTCAGAAGATAAGGATTTGTATAGACATCGAGCCATTCTCACACCCACAAATGATGAAGTTGATAAAATAAATGATTACATGCTTTCGCAGTTGCCAGGTAACATTTGATTCTGTTTACTCTTATGTTCGACTAACTTTTTACATTATTCTAGAGTAAAGGATTTACACGTGCTTTCAGGTGAATACAAGGTTTACCTTAGCTCTGACAGTATAATCCCATCCGATGTTGATGTAGAAGAAAATGTTACCTATCCAGCAGAGTTTTTGAACAGTGTTAGAGTGGCAGAAATGCCTAGACATAATTTGAAGCTGAAGGTTGGTGCTCCTATTATGTGTCTCCGTAACTTGGATTTGGTAGACGGCTTATGCAATGGTACTAGGCTAATTGTTGCTCAGTTGCTCCCACATGTTATAGAAGGTAGAATTATAACTGGAAACAGTATTGCTGGAGACAAAGTCTGGATTCCTAGAATGTATGTCAGTCCACCTGACACAAAGTTTCCCTTCAGGATGCGTCGAAGACAGTTTTCCGTTACACTGGCTTTCGCGATGACCATCAACAAAAGTCAAGGTCAAACACTAGAAAGTGTTGGTTTGTTTTTGCCTAGGCCAGTGTTCTCACATGGTCAGCTCTACGTTGCACTTTCAAGAGTTAAGTCGAGATCTGGATTAAAAATCCTAATAACTGGTAAAGAAAGGAAGGCCGAGAGAAAAACATTGAATGTTGTCTACAAACAAGTTTTTCAAAATATTCCGTAGGAAGGGTACGTGATTGTTACCAGTTTTTTCCAATATCTTTTTTAAAATATATAAATTGTTACAATTGTTTTTTTTTTTGTATTGGCAGATGGGTGGTGATGACTACGAAGATCGATACTATTTCATTCTCGGAAAAAAGTGTTCTCACTATTTTGATCATGGTATGTTAATTTAATATTGTGCCCGGAGAAGATAAAATTTTCAAATTTGTAAATCTTTCAAATTATACAAAAATACCCGTCCAATTTCTTACAAAATGATTTTTTTCAGGTCTCTCCTTGAAGTTGTTTTCTTTATCGAGAATTGTACTGAATACTTGATACAATTTATGGATAATATTTTCAAATTTATTATCTTCTCTTTTAATGTGTCTACATACATTTTACGCCTAAAATTCATGCATACAAAAATTTTCACCTAAAAACTCATCATAGCATATATACCATCCAATTCTAATTACTGATAATGTAAAATATGTAGTCATCTCTAAATATATACTATTAATTATCGATTTCGAAATAAAAAATTGATGCCTAAACAAAATATTTTTTCCGAACATTGCAATTATACATATACACAATAACAACCTCTTGAGGCCAAAGTTACTTTGTTCCATCTCCTCCTTTTAAAATATTGACTACCATCATATGCACTCAGCCTAATGTTTTATTCCAAAATAGGTGGTCTTATGATATATAATCCGTTACTTCCAACCCCGAGCAGTATTTTGACCATATTTTGAAATTGTACATTGCCCGCACAGGGTGCGGGCAGGTCACCTAGTATGCCAATTAATCTAAAACGAGCTTATTTAGCCGCAGAACGATAATGAGATGTGATTCTCACATTAGCGACAAAATGAGACGTGAATTGGTATGGGGAGCATTGATACTTTCTTCTACGTAATTGTCAAAACTTAAGTTCAAATAAAAAGAACTGGAGCTTCCTCCATCTTCCTCAAAGTTTCTGCTCCACGACCCATCATTCAAGCATGGACGGTTAATGTTCTTGAAACCATTCGATACTTTAGTTGAAAATTTCTGCAATAAATTAAATACAAATTCCGAAACACCGATATTAAATGTTATGCAGTTGGGAGAAGAAAGCATTTACACTGGCAATAACTATTTACAATAGTATTTTTGTTTTATATTTGGTATGTGGTCTCTTGGCCTATAAAAAAACTCATAACATCTCCCGTAAGTTTGGTAAGGCAACATACACTAGTATACTTCCAACTTCCTTTTAGTGCAAGTGCTACATATATTCTAAAAAGTAATTAAAACTATGACAAAAATCGATTTCCAGTTCATTTCAACTTATTATGATTGTAGTTTGTATTCTTGGCAGACAAACATGTGGAGAAAGGATTTGAAAGAATTTGACATCGTTGAAGTATACTTTAACAAAATCAAGAAAAACTTGAAGAAAGTTTTTTTACAATTTTTAAATGTGGTCTTCCAATTTTTTTTTTGTCTTGAATGTGGTCTTCCAATTAAATATATAGATATTGACATTCCTTAAGTGAAGAGCTGTCAGATATAACTCTATATCAGTTTTTGTGTAGATATCCTTATCAATTAATTAATGTATAAATAATTAAACTGTATTTTTTCTTTAACAGAAAGTTGTATCCTGCAATGATATGTGAAACTTCGAAGAAAGAAGCTAATGGAAAAAATCTCATCTCATTTCTTTTTTTTAATCAAAAAACTATTAAATGGAGATGCGGGGTATCGATCCCCGTACCTCTCGCATGCTAAGCGAGCGCTCTACCATCTGAGCTACATCCCCATGTGATCTCATCCCATTTCAAGTTGAAAAGATAGAAAATATTCCAAAGACATTGTTGTTAACTGTGGTCTCTTTGTTGTTAAGATTATAGAAAACATTCATTAGAAATTAAATACATATCTAGCATTGATGATTACTATGCACTTGACATAAGACGCAAGTTAGCTTCAAAAATCTTTGAACATTATATCGACAAAGAATTTATGGAAAAATGATGAGCAAGACGTTTGTATCAATTTCGAGTTAGCAATTTTTGATATTATGTGCTGTGTTTATGAACTTTTTGTTGTGAATGTTGACTTGTATGAGTACCTTGATCTTACTAATCAGGTAATTTTATGTTTAATTTTGGATGTTTTTGGTATAAGTAATATATGTTTCAAAAACTTTAATAAAAGCATTTTCAGGATATTTCTGAACATTTTTACGATGTTCCTGAAAATTTTTCTTGATGTCATTAGATATTTTCATTTCTGAAAGTTTTTAAAATCAACAACTTTTTAAAAAGGAAAAAGTTCGGATTCTAGGAAATCAAACGCGAGACAAGTATGATTGGAATAGAGGAAAAATATTAGTTTAACCGGTAGGCTACGTGGAACATTGTTTTTAACAAAAAGTAAATGTATATATTAAAAAATAGTACATATATATCTTGTTAAATTTCATATATATTTAGGAAGATATATTATGATTACTAATTACATATGATATGTGGTTAGCTTATAATGCATGATTTGTATACCATTGTCGGTAAAATTCAAATGATATTGTATAAATTGAAAACAAATTAAACAAAAAGTTTGGTATTTTGAAATTGAACTCGTGACCTGATAGAAGAAGGATTGTTGTGTTTAGCCACGAGGTTATGGTGTTTTATGCGTTGGACTTATTAGTTATATTTTTAATACAATCTTTTCTTTTTAATTAAAATTGGAAAAATACTAGAACTCTCAAGGGAATTGAAAACATGATTCATGATAGTGTAAGGTAGTAGTTTAACCGTTAGTGGAACATTTTTCATAACCAATATATATATATATATATATATTATTTAGAATAGCATGTGAAATATTCTAAAATAATTTCTAAGAACACATTTTGAATGTACTTGAATAAAATGTCAATTATATTGATATTTGGTTAGCCAAAATATATGATTTGTACATCATACTGTTAAGACTAAAAGATGATGTTAAAATAAAATAAATAGGTTTATATGCTAGTGAAATGAACTCAAGTCATGCTAATTAAAAAGAGTTAATGTGTTTAGTCAACTGGGCTACAGTGTTATATATGCTGGGCATAGTAATTAAAATTATACACATGTAATTGTATCTTTTAAATAAAAAGGGGAAACATATGGATTTCCAAGGGAATTGAACGTGTTAATGTATGCTTGGGATAAAATAAAAGTAGTAGTTTAAGTACTAAGTTATGATGGAACATTGCTTATGCCTGAAACGTAAAATATTATACTAATTAAAGTATGTATTATATATTTAAAATAACATGTGACATATTTAGAAAAGCCTATCCATAAAAAAAAAATATTGGATAAATCTCAATTACATATAAGATGTATACTACAAGGTCTACAATTAGATATAATTCATATAAATACATAACAATTAATCAAGCCACTAAAATAATAAAATGAATAAAACATCGAAAAAGAATGTAACATGTTTATATTATTTAAATGATGAAAGAATTTCGAAAATAAATAGTCTTGAATAAACTTTTGAATAATTCTCTCTGTTTTGTTTTTTTTTCCGAGATACATAGACATACATTCATCGTATAACAGTCATGCATGTAATTTCGATGTGTGTTATCCTATGCCACATTTGTGTGATTTTGATTTAGAACTTGTAATAATGAATTCACCAACTGATCTGATCTGTTTGTAGGAGATCTTCCACTGTTTTTTTCTAGCTGGTCGTGGACATTAATAGTCAACCACATTTTTTAGAGAAGGTGAAATTAGTTAAATCTCCAATATGGTGTATGTTTTCAGTATAATCTTTGTCTATGTTTCAGTGAAGTAAAAAATAAATATAATGGGTTTTTTTCTCTTTGTGCTTTTAGCTAATTTCAGATTTTTTGAAAGGGTTAGTATATATTTAAGAAATCTATCATGAATAGTATAAGAAAAAAAAATGCACACATTATGACCAACTCCAATGGATCTATGTAAATTTTGTTAAATCTCTGCTTTAATTATTATATACTTCATAAATATCGCATGTTGATTGACTGAATCTCACAAGTTAGCAGAAGAAAGAGCATGAATAAAAAACTTAGGAACTTGGTCACTCACTTAAAGCAAACATTTAGAAACTATAAAATATATAGAATCAAAACCAGTAATAAAAAACTAGAAATATATCGAAAACTATAAATTCTATGGAGAATGTTCTTGCCTCTTAAGATATAAGAAATTTACAAAACAAACCATCATAAAAAGTGACAATTCTCGTAAATATGAAGCAATCTTTGTATATTTTTCCATGTTCTATATCAACTATTCCTACATTCAACCAAGACTAATTTACTACTACTATAACTATTATGGTGAATTAAAATGAGTCCACGCAACTCTGGTATTTGTTACTTTAGAACAAATCAGGATTCAGTAGAGTCTAATTTCAAATCTTAAACACTACTACTTCAAACATAAGTTTAAACTTTTCCAGATTTCTGGATATTTCATCAAATATTTGTAATTAATTCTTTACAATTTAATAACTTCAAATGTGATGAAAATTTTTGAATGAAAAACAAGAGATTCTTAATATGGACAAACGGAAGTGCATAACCTAGTTCATTCACATATAACAGAATCAATCTAATATAAACTAAAATCACAAGATAGTATTAGTTAACCCAAACTGCTGATGATGGAAAGCACAAACGATATCACCAATAAAAGACCTCACGATCTCTAAGATAAAGACAAAGATGAACGACTGCAAGAGCTAGAAATGACAACAACGAACTTGCTGAAAGATGAACAAGATTAAATTTAGATGATCTAAACTACAAATTTATGGGAAGAAATATAATGGTATTTCGACCAATTATATGAATGTTGAATGTATTATTTTGATTTTGTGTGATAATTTAGGGAAAAAAATTTTAAGGCTATTTCAGACCACTTCCAATGATATATTTTTGATTTTGTACTGATCTAAATATTATATTATAATAATAGTTTGGGAAATTCTCCTAAATAGATATATTTAAGTTTCTTTCTCAAAACTAGTCCTTCAGATTGAAAATCAGATTAATTGCCTTCTATTAGTAGATCAAAAGACTGAACTACCCTCACTTATTAATAAAAAAGAAAACAAACTTGTCGACGACGAATCTGAAAGAGAGAGATCATGACGTCGCTGCCATCGAAGACGCCAGAGACAGTATCACGGTGAACCTCTATTGTTTCAATCTAGACAGTCCAAATCAGAATTGATAGATGTAAGTTTTAAATGTTTCAGATTGAAATTGAAATTAGGGATTTTGGTTGAAAATTTGAGGTTTATTCTTCTTTGAGTCATGAATCATTGTTTTTCTACCAATCTCGTGACATTTTTGAGTTTATGAAAGGAAGTGTCGAATCAAGTAGAGTACATCACCTTAACTTTACTTTTCTTATGTATGGTTTTATTTCCACATTTTCTCTTTACTTTTATGTATAGCTTAATTGGAAAGTTTTTTTGTCTGTTTGTGTGCAATCAAATCTTTGTTTCTGGGGATTTGAGAACCATGATATTTGCAAAGGTAATATTGTTCTTTCTTTGACATCTGGATTCTTGCATGCCGCTAGAAACTTCGAAATGTCAAAGGAGATATATCAAAAGGAAATACAAGGAGAGACATACAACGAAGAGTATATATTCTTGTAACATGAATTTGAAGGCAAGCTCATTAGCAGCCATAATTGCTCTTTTCCAGTTTGAGTCACACATTGGGTAAACTTTTAGTTTGTAGATATGATATCTCGCTAATTTAAATTGTAGAGTTTCAGATTATATCATTAAATCCTTTTTGTTTTGCTATTTATTAGAAACTTTGATGACGCGTTGACAAGTGCATTGACAAGCGTTGATGAACATTACAATACTGGTGGTCCACTAATTCATTTTGATTAAGCACTAACCTAAAAGATTACTCGGACCAGGACACAATCGTCCCATGGTTGGCATGAAAATGGGAATGTTTTTCAGTGACTTAATATGGAATGAGATTAGCCAAAGATTAAGGATTCGATCTCCTACACTGGTTATTGAACATTTTCATGATGATTTGAACCATTTTAAGAAGGCTATCAAAGAAGTATTAATGTGTTATGATTGTAATTGGATAACATGTGACATGTTTAGGATGAGTTTCCAGAACAAAATATGAATGTTTTTAGTGACTAAATATGAAATGAGATTAACCAAAGATTAAGGATTTGATATCTATATTGTTTATTAAGTATTTTCAGGATGACTTGAACCATTTTTAAGATGACTTGAATCATTTTCAAGAAGGTTATCAAAGAAGTATTAATGTGTAATGATTTTAATATGATAATATGCGACATGTTTAGGATGGATTTGCAAAACAAAATATTAGTGTTTCTCAATATCTAAATATGAAATGGGATTAGCCAAAAATTAAAGATTTGATCTCCAAATTGGTTGTTGAACATTTTCAGGATGACTTGAACTATTTTCTGGAAGGCCATCAAAGAAGTCTTAATTTGTAAAAAAGACTTGAACTAAAGTGTTAAGTTTTGTAAGATAACAGGTTTAGCCGCTAGGCTGAGGAGAATCATCTGTTAGTACCGAACACATAAATGCATTTAACCCTTAATTTTATATTATAATTTTTGGAAAGAATTTTGCAATGTTTGGATGGGTTTCTAGAATAAAGTATTAGTGTGTTTCTATCTAGCAAATTTTAAACTAAAAGATGAAATGAGATCAAAAACTAAAGATATATTTGGTCAATTTCAAATTGTGATTTGGAATTCTAAGAAAAAGAAAGTAGGAAAAAAATTTACATCTTCCACAAGCCGAACCCAAGTATTATGGGTAAGGGGAACATAGTAGTTTAGCCTCTAGACTCGGGAGAATCGTCTGTTAGTATCAGACACATAAATGTATTTAACATAAATTATATATTAAAAAAGTTGGAAAGCATCTGACTTATTTAGGATGGGATTCCAAAAGAAAATATATATGTGGTCTTGTGCAAATCACATAATCATCAAATAAATCACATCTAGAAAATGTTCAATAAACATGTAAGTCATCAATAAAACATTGATGACTTACATTGAAATAAAAAAATAATAGAACATGCTGTACTATTTAAATGACATTTAGAAAAAAATTCACAAGACAAATGAAAATATAAAATTGAACTATTTGTTTTGTTTCCCTATCACAAACTTCATCATTTAGGTCTTGCATGTGTTGTTGTTGTGCCCTCCTATGCCACATCTGCTGCACTTGTGGGACTGGAATTTAAAACTAGGAACCCCCAAACTCACCATTTTTTCATCCTCAACATTGACTCTCCCTTGGTTTTAAAATAGCTATACACCTTAATATCACCAGCTCCTCTCGTTTTTGATGAAAATCCTATATAAACATGACTAAAATCCGGAATAACATTCAGTAGAAACACTTTAATAAGGAAGAGTCTACAAAAGTTAAATTGTTTTAGAAGGATTAGTACATGATTATGAGAGCTATCATAAATATCTAAGAAAAAAAATCATAGAAACGATGTAATTGTTTTTCTCTCTGCACTGTAGAACCGTAATCCGGAATAACATTCAAAGGAACTAGAGAAGCACATGTATCAGTAATTTGCTTGTTACAGCTAGCTGGATCAGTAATAACCTCCAAAATTCAAATTGTTCTGGAATGTTTAATGCATAATTAGGAAAGCTATCCAGAATAGTGCTTAGTTGATAATAAAACAACAATCCTTAACACACAACAGACATATTCCATTAGAAGCTCTAATCTTGCTGATGAAACTCTGAATTGACGAATATTTTCTATGGAGATTAAAAACTTCAAAAATACTTTTCAACTCTAAAGAAATTTCATAGTTCAATGATGCAGTCCTATTCTTATCAACATGAAACTCTCAGTTGAAAGATTCCTTTGAATTCTATTATGCACAAACACAAAAAACTTCAATCATATTCGAAAATCTGTAAAAAATCAAAAGCAAATCTCAAAAAAATCAACCAATTGTGTATCAGAGACTTTTACTAAATATTCAAAAACAACTCAAAAATATTGTGAGTCTAGAAGACGACAATGATGACAATCGAGTCTTAAGTTTCAAAATAACTAAAAAATTCAATCGCAACAACATATCATCAATTTATAATGAACATGAAATAATGATACATTGATCAGATGCTGGGACACTAAATAATGAGGCAGAGACGACGATGGATTGGAGACGACGACAAATCTGAGACGACGATGGATTGGAGACGACGACAGATCTGAGACGATGCGGAGGCGACAACGGATTAGAGATATGCAGAGACGATGCAAAGACGACAATTGATTGGAGATGACGACAGATCTGAGACGATGCAGAGACGATGATTGATTGGAGATGATGCGGAGACGATGCCGAGACGACGACAGAGATGATGCTGAGACGATGCAAAAACGATAATAGAGACGATGCGGAAATGATGCTGAAATGACGATGGACGATGGCATTTTCATTTTTGTCAAAAATTTATTAAGTTTTCAAAATGTTTTGTTATTATTATTATATAATTTATGTTAAATAGTATTGTGGGTAATATGGTAATTGATCATCTTTAAATGAAATATTTTTATGATATTAGATCTTGAAGTCTAGATTGAGAAAACAAATTTGGTTTAAAAACAGAGATTTAAGATCATTTCTCTAATAATTTTTCATATAATTTCTCCCTTAAATTTATGTTACATTACAATTAAAAGTTATTTGAATGTTTGATCATTAAAATTATTTGATGAATATAAATATACCATTTATTTTTATAAATGCAGATTTAGCTTGATAAAATAAATTTATCTACTAGTAAACTTTAGGATATCCAAACAACGATACTTATTTATTGTTTTGTTAAATGTAATATGTAAAGTTTATGTATTTTTAATTAAGAAAGGGCTAGGTTTTTTAAAAGAAAATAAACATAGGACATTTTCCAAATCTAAAACTTACATAGGGTATTTTTCAAAATACCCGTTTGTATTATTCCGAAGGTTTAATAAAGAGTCAAAGTGAAGGCTTGATATTCCCTGAATTCAATTTTGCTGATCCAATCCACAAGTTTAGAAGAAGCAAAAATCTTAAGTATCTTTTGTTATCCCCTTTGTCGTTGTTTGTCTATATTTCGCCAAAGGGGTAGTAGTAGTGATCCATAAGACACATGTTTTAGTAGCCATTGGCTGTTCTTCATTCCTGCATCATGTTATTAATTTCAGTTGAGTCTATGAACAATAATATGATTGTTGCAATTAGATGAAATGTTTTCTACTCAGTCAAGTCTCAAACCTCAAACGAAATGGCCGAGTCCAGCTCTATTCGGTTAAGCCTAACCGTCCCAAGAATATACTCTGGCAACTCTGTTTCCTCTTTTCCCTGCATTTGATTTGGTAGTTGAAGAAAGATGTTCAATTCATAAGCGAAAAAAAACTTTCCTTTTAAGATAAAAGTCTAGCAGCAAACTAACCTCAATCAAGATGGCTAGATCAACAATGAGGCTTGTGACATAACCAAGTACCAGACCAATAACGCTCCGGGCAACAGCCGATGATCCAATATCTACATCAATCTGCAATACCACTATCTCATGACACATGTGTGTCTGTTGGACAACATGCAATTTTTTAATTCTAATATACCTCCAGAAAGTTATCCTTCCTCAAGTACTTGCAGGTTACAGCTTTACCAAGCAAGCAGGCTTTTGTTCCAACAGCCCGCTTGACCATCCAATATCCCTGTGATTCACCATCACCGTTAACATGCTATCAAAATTACTATATATCGGAGACAACTAGAAGAGAGAGTTTCCTTACCTGAACAATACTTGGAATCAGCTTAAATCTTGAGTCGCGGTAACTGTCACTCCCATTTACAAATTTTCCCAGCGAGGAAGATTCGCTTACAGGTCGATCCGCAGCATAGTACATGACCAGACAATAGTTAGGCTTTGCTGGTACCTGTAACGGGAACAACAATTCCACAATAATATAAATTTTTAGTTATATACGTGTGACACATTGTGACTTAGGGGTAAACAAAGAGGTTTTGCACAGACATATACTCATATATGGAAAAATGTTAGGATAAGTATGGTTAATTATGTATTTAGTAAGAGATAATGATGTAAATATTAGAGATAAATACTCTAGTATAAGTCGGTAGAAAGATATACTTGTAACGTTGTATATAAGTTGAGCTTGAGCCTCATGATCAATACACATAAAATATTCAGTACTTGCTTGATTTAACATGGTATCAGAGCAATAGATCCATTCATTATCGATCTTTGCTTATTCAATTTTTTTCATAAAGTTCTAAGATCTTCAACGTGATGGGAGATAATAAAGTTGTTGTTGCCGGCGTGTCCGGAGAGAAGGGTGCAAGCTCACCGTATTCGATCTTCTCGTCGGATAATCCTGGAGCTTTGATTACTTCAGTTCAACTGAAGGGAGAGAATTACAACGAGTGGGCAACGGAGATGATGAATGCTCTCCAAGCCAAGAGGAAGGCATGTTTCATCGATGGTTCGCTGAAGAAGCCACCAGAAGGACACGCTGATCTTGAGTCATGGCTCAGCGTCAATTCAATGATAGTAGGGTGGTTGCGAACGTCTATCGAGCCACGAGTTAGGTCAACTGTGACTTTCATAACAGATGCACACAAGCTTTGGGAGAACTTGAGAGAGAGGTTCTCGGTGGGAAATAAGGTGAGAGTGCATCAGCTGATGTCCAAGCTAGCTTCGTGTAGGCAAGATGGGCAGGCAGTGATTGATTATTATGGTCGTCTGGCTAAGATGTGGGAAGAACTCCAGACGTATCGACCATCACCAGTGTGTACTTGTGATGCAGCTGCCGTGTACGAGAAGGAAAGAGAAGATGAGAGGGTACATCAGTTCGTAATGGGGCTCGATGAGTCCAGATTTGGTCATGTTGTCACAGCTATCATAGAAGCTGATGTTCTTCCAGATCTTGGAAAAGTTTATAACAAAGTGGTGCGAGAAGAGGATCGTTTGAACTCTGCAAAGATAAGAGAACAACAGCAGGAGGCTGTTGGATTTACAACTAGACGTGAGAACAATAATGATGACAATAAATCGAACAGTGGACGCGGAGGTACACTTGACGATCTGAACGCACAAGCACAAGGACCGCAAAACAGAGGACGTGACAGGATCTGTTCAAAATGTGGAAGATCAGGTCATGATAAATCTGCATGTTGGCAGATTATTGGGTATCCAGAGTGGTTCACAGAGAGAGGAGGAAGAGGAACTCGAGGTACATCGAGAGGAGGTGGTCGCAGTAATGGGCAGTCCAGAGGTAGAGGACAGAGTAACTTGGCTTATGCTACTACGGCTAATCCAAACAACACAGGACCACCTGAGTTAACTCCAGAACAGTGGAGAGCGATCACTCAGATTATCAACAATAAGTCAACCTCTTCTGATAAGCTGTCCGGTAAGGATATTGGTGATGTAATTATTGATACAGGGGCATCACACCACATGACAGGGGATATCAATCTCCTTGTTGATCTCAGAGATATATCACCTTGTAACGTTGGGTTTGCTGATGGAAGCATCACGGTCTCAAAGAAAGTGGGAGTGTTGCGGCTGTCTAATCGTATCTCACTACATGATGTGTTATATGTTCCCGATTTGAACTGCTCTTTGATATCAGTATCTAAACTGCTTAAGAGATCAAACTGTTTAGCGATTTTCACCGATACATTGTGTGTGTTGCAGGACCGGGGTTCGAGGATGCTGATTGGAGCAGGTGAGGAACGCGACGGGGTGTACTATTTTAAGGATGTCAGAGTTGGGCGAGTTAACAAGACTGTGAAGGTTGAAGATCCGGTGTTGTGGCATCGTCGGTTGGGACATCCTGGTTTTTCTGCTTTGTCGGATTTGCATTTGTTTTCTGGTGTTGATGTTTCTGCAAATTTACATTCTTGTGAAGTCTGCTTTCGTGCTAAGCAGACTAGGGATCAGTTTTCTGAAAGTTATAATAAAACGAGTGATTGTTTTGATTTGATACACATCGACCTCTGGGGACCATATCGGGTTCAAGCTTCTAAAGGAGCTTCGTATTTCTTAACTATTGTAGACGACTTCTCACGAACCGTTTGGACATTTTTATTACTCGAGAAGTCACAAGTAAAGAAAGTAGTCGAAGATTTCCATGCTTATGCTGACACTCAGTTTGGAAAGACAATAAAGAAGGTTCGTAGCGATAACGGCACCGAGTTCATGTGTCTTTCATCGTTTTTCAAAACCAGAGGTATTATTCATCAAACCTCTTGCGTGGGAACACCACAACAGAACGGTAGAGTGGAGAGAAAGCATCGTCACTTACTGAATGTCGCAAGAGCTTTACTATTTCAGGCTAGTTTGCCAATTAGTTTTTGGGGAGAAGCGGTTCTTGCAGCCGCTCATGTTATAAATCTCACTCCAACCAAAGTACTTAATGGGAAGTGTCCCCACGAGTTGTTATTTGGATCAGTACCATCGTATTCTGATCTACGAGTGTTTGGTTCATTATGCTTCGCCCACAAGCAACTGCGAGATAAAAACAAGTTTGCATCGCGAAGTAGGAGATGTATTTTCGTTGGATATCCTTTTGGCAAGAAAGGATGGCAGCTTTACGATCTAGAGGAGAAAGAGTTCTTTGTCTCTCGTGATGTTATTTTCAAGGAAAACGAGTTTCCATACGCAACAGACGTATCACAAGTCTCTACATCTCCTGTTGTGACGGAAATTTACGACTCTGTTTTCCTTACAAATGAAACAGAGGATACTGGAAACATGGGGAGTGTTGATGAAGAAACAGAGGATACTGGAAACAGGGGGAGTGTCGTTGCAGTAACACCGCCAACGTTACCGAGTGGTGATCCCGTTTCCAATGATCCTGCAGTAATGGAGGTCGGACCCGAAGTAAGTAGTACAGGGAATGAGACTGCAACAGTAATCCTACCTGATAAAGAGGCAGAAACAGAGGTTCTTATGGGCAGAGGACAGAGAGCCAAGACGCCTTCTGTTCGGTTAAATGACTTCGTCATCTACAATGCAATTTGTGGAAATAGTACCCCTCGCGTTCGCACCTCCGATCACTCCTACAGCATCTACTTCGACCCGGTCACAGGTAACACTCTTTGTCCTCTTACTGAACTTATCTCTGACGAAACATATTCTGTTGGGCACAAGGCTTTTGTTGCAGCAGTTTGCGCAGAGACTGAGCCTAGAAATTTTCAAGAAGCTATGAGAGATAAGAGATGGACAAAGGCGGTTTACAAAGAAGTTGATGCACTTGAGGTTTCTAATACATGGAGTGTAGTTGATTTACCTCCAGGACGCGTGGCGTTGGGCACAATGTGGGTGTTCAAGATCAAATATAATTCGGATGGGACAGTGGAAAGGTTTAAAGCAAGACTGGTTGTGCTTGGGAATAGACAGAAGGCAGGATCAGATTATGACGAGACATTTGCTCCGGTAGCAAAGATGACGACAGTGAGGAGTCTTTTGAAAGTTGTTGCTGCTAATAACTGGGAAGTGCATCAAATGGATGTGCACAATGCATTTCTTCATGGTGATTTACATGAGGAGGTCTATATCAAGCTTCCGCAAGGATTCACACACTCTGAACCTAACAAAGTGCTGAGGTTACATAAGTCTCTTTATGGTTTAAAACAAGCACCTCGGTGTTGGTTCGAGAAGCTCACAAAGGCACTTCTACGCGCGGGTTTCTATCAGTCATATTCTGACTATTCCTTATTTGTTTACTCGCGTGGAAGTGTGGAGATAAGAGTGCTTATATACGTTGATGATTTGATTATCTGTGGTAATGATGGAGATGAGATTCAGAAGTTTAAAAAGTATCTTGGAACGTGCTTCCATATGAAGGATTTGGGGAGGCTCAAGTATTTTCTTGGCATAGAGATAGCCAGAAGCAAAGAAGGTTTTGTGTTGAGTCAAAGGAAATATTCAATGGATATCGTAAAAGAGACAGGGCTGTCGGATGCAGCACCAGCTTCGACGCCCATGGAGCAGAATCATCATTTGGCAACAGATGATAGCGCCTTCGTTAAAGAACCTGCAAGATATAGAAGACTAATTGGTCGGCTCATTTATCTAGCTAATACTAGACCAGACATAGCTTACTCGGTTCATATTTTATCTCAGTTTATGCAGAAGCCTCGAGAGAGACATATGGAGGCTGCGTTCCGAGTAGTACGGTTTCTTAAAGGTTCTGCTGGTCAGGGGATTCTACTAAAGTCTGATGGTGATTTACAGCTTTCAATCTATTGTGATGCTGATTGGGCGGCGTGTCCGTTAACAAGGAGATCTTTGACAGCATACGTCGCCATGATAGGAGGTTCACCAGTGTCTTGGAAGACAAAGAAGCAGAATGTGGTATCTCATTCTTCTGCTGAGGCTGAGTACCGAGCAATGTCTATTGCTACACGAGAAGTAAAATGGTTAAGACAGTTGCTCACTGATCTAGGCTTTGCGCCTAAGACACCTTCACGTTTGTTTTGTGATAGTAAGGCTGCATTGTATATTGCGTCTAATCCGGTCTTTCATGAGAGAACTAAACATGTTGAGATTGATTGCCATCGAGTTCGAGATGCTTTGAAGTCAGGGATGATCACATGTTCTTACATTGGCACCAAGGAGCAGTTGGCTGATGTTTTGACAAAGGCTTTGGGGAAGTTGCAGTTTAATCATCTTATGTCCAAGTTGGGCATTTGCAATGCTCCCACTTGAGGGGGAGTGTTAGGATAAGTATGGTTAATTATGTATTTAGTAAGAGATAATGATGTAAATATTAGAGATAAATACTCTAGTATAAGTCGGTAGAAAGATATACTTGTAACGTTGTATATAAGTTGAGCTTGAGCCTCATGATCAATACACATAAAATATTCAGTACTTGCTTGATTTAACAAAAAACTTGAGGGAAAAGACAGAGAAATATATAGAGTTTATGTTGCATAACTATTCAAACCTGAAGATTTACGACTAGGATGAACGGCAGCTTTTTCCCCGGTTCTGACTACAAAATACGTAAATAACTTCCAATCAGGCTCCTTCGACCACGGAAGAGAATATACACAAAATTAGTATGTTACTTCTTTTTTCAACACTCTTTAACTACTCGTTAACTAAGAAAGTAACAGTAGTCTTCGCCACAAGGTAATGAGGAGAAAATTAAAGAAATTCTTAAATAATGAATTGGCATGACCCAATGCCTAATGCCACGAGGTTCATCATCGTTGTAAATTTATAAAATTGAGGTACCTGGACAAGACATTTCGGATGCAGAGCGATGTTGTCTACAGCTTTATCAACTTTAAGCCAATCCACTGATACTAGTGTCAGAAGGGGCTGCCCACCCATCACCTTGAAATTTTTCATACAGTTTATTAAATTTGCCCGGAGGGGAACCTCAACGAATACAGTTATTCAGATAATTCAGGAGCTCAACTTTTCAGAGCCATATATCAATTTGGAAACTAGATACATGCAGTTTAAAGAGATAACGTTATGGAAATATAAGAACAAGTTCAGAAACATGGTTGGATCGGGAGGACTTAAGCGCAATGGCATCTACGGAACATCAACTGTTGACATATTGATGAAGATGCAAGAATTTAAAGTTACCTTTGCATTATCTTTGAGGTAGGTTTTTCCCCTGATCATAAACCCCATGCCACTAGGAGAATTCCAGCAATTTTGAGTCCTTATCGCCATCTCCTTTGCGCAGGGATCCTTGGATCTGACTTGGATCGATATTCACAGGATCAACACTAGTGTCTAATACATTACTTGCACCTGGAGCTGATGTCAAAATAGAGCAGATATATTAACACTACACGCTGGGATTTGGAAACAAAATAAAAAGGGGGTTGTAAATTCTAATATGTAACACAACTTATGAAGGCATTGATATGATTAATGGACTAGACAAAAAGATGTAAAGAGAGAACCTTTAGGCTGCTTCAAAGATAGGCTGGCGATTGCCCATGAAACATTCTTGAGTTTGACTTTTATCTCCTATTTTGAACATGTAAACAACAGATTACTAACTTCGCATGCAAGTTCCACACCTCATGGGCTGTACACAAATACTTAATATGAACTTCAAATACTAGATTATGCCTGAGGTGCATCCTCAATATTTCTTGCTCTAGAGTGTTTTGCACTTACATATAAGTATATGTAGGGATGAAGTCTCGACTGTAACTGTGAGACTCATCTAAGATAGAGAGTGCTTCGGAAGTATATATCTTTTTATACAAAGCGAATCACTTTCTGCGTTTTGGGTGTTTTGATGTAATCATTCTGATTTATATGAAGAAGAGCTTTTTGGGTTTTGTATTTCTATTCGTGATTCTTTACTCTATAAATGTGAAAATGATATTATAAATGGACGAGAAGAAAGCAAAACCAAGTTACCTTTTTGTCCTGGTCCTGATCATCATCATCTTCATCGCTTTCCTCCTCATCAGATGATGAGTCTGTGGCATCATAAAACTGCTCCTCTATTTCCTCATCTACATATTCACCACTCGGAATATCTGATAACTTGGACTGTACAACACTAGAGGAGGCTTCATACTTGAAGGCCGGGTTTGCTCCAATGTACTCTTTCAGACCTGATATACCATTAACAAGAAATTGAAACAGAACCCATGTGGAACTTGTGACATCTCTAATGTGAACCAGAGGTGAGGCAATTCCAACCAAATTATACTTTTTTATGCCACAAAAAAGCTTCCGTTTTGTTACCACAGAAAACATGATAAGTTTGATTTTTATCCCAAACACGTGCCGATAGTGATTACCAATCTATATCATACCACTGATAAATATTTAGAGTCTGCATCCTTTACTAAATATTACTGATACCACAAAAAAAAAAATCAAATATTCACTTCCTACTCAATTTTAGTGTTCATACTCTAAAAGGATCTAGCAGAAGAGAAGGCATTCATTTAACCTGCTACTTGAAGGAGTAATGCGTATGGAATTGTCTTCTCAAACTTTGAGTAGCTAGTTCTCTTCCATTTGCACCAACGTTTAGAGTGGATTTCTAGCATGTGTGTTACAAGACAACTTGGAGGTTCTGCATCTGATCGCTTTTCAAGTTTCTGATTTCCCAAGTGGATGCTGCAATCAACAGGAACGAAGAGAGATTAAGGTCTTAAAAGCAGAAGAAAAAAAATTTCTTTCTAGGCGTTCTGTAAGTCCACAGTAAGAATGCATATTATATGATCCAGTGAGAAAGACGAAAGTCAACGTATTTGAAGAAGAAAGTCAAAATGGAATAGGAAAGAAAATGAAACACTAAAGCAGCATCCTACTCGATATGGTTTACAAGCCAATAAGATTGCCCAGGAGCCTTACGAGTCAGTTCTAGAATTTTTGATCATTAAAGAACTAGTCTCTTAACCAGCTAGTTGTAAGGACGAGGAATCACAAGGACCAAGAACCTCTGGCTATCGAAGTACACTTGGGTAGAAATTTCTTAATAAGAAGAAGTTATCTTGACATGCAGCAGGTAATGCTACATAGAGAAATGCTATCACAAAAAATATCTTACGAGTTATATCTGTACGTCGATATCCGGACTTGGAGGCCGCTTCTTGTGCACTGCTGGAAACTGTAAGATTGCTGCATACGAAGTTACAGAATAAAAGAGTAGTTCGATTATATGGATAGCTGTTTTCAAAAGAATGATAATGAATTAAATTAGACTCTAGTCGTATGAATACAAAAAGATACAGTGAGAAGGATAAATAACAAAGATTTCGAGACGGCAGTGGTGAGCTAACAGATATTTATAAAAATCTGTAACTGTGAAGTTCAGATTTTAGATTTAGGTTTCCTTAGCTTATTCACATGATTAACTATTGATATCCTTACAGCTTATAGAAAATGAAATAAACAATACAATATTGATTCTCCTTTTCATTACTATTCTCTGTCTTGCATTTGATCTTGCAACATATGAATAGAGTTCATAGGTGGGAATTGACGTTTTATGTATTTAGTTCAGCAACTAAAGAATAATTTTAACCAAGAAAATTTGAGCTAGCATAATACAATTGACAATTAAACGTGTCAGGGTTTAAATCAATGTCTACCTTTGTGCATAGGCGATACAGACATCATCAGAAATATAAGAACCCATTATCTAGAAGAGTAAAACTTACTATATGTTCCATCTTGCCCACGAACCCACTGTCTAGAGAAGATAAAGTCTCTCTTTGATTGCCATCTGAAAAATATACTATTTAATTCAAGTGTAAATCTACCCATTGAATTAAGTGATACAAAGAAAATATGTACGGTGTTTCAAAAAAAAATATATGTACATGTCCAAACTGGTGAAAACACAGACCTCATAGAGGAAAGATACCAATATATTTCAAATATATACATCCTTCTCATAAAGAATACAGCGATCAGTGTGACTGTAACGATCCAATTCCGGCTATAGAGTTTGTTAGCACGCCAACGTCGATGCACACACCCACAGGTCCATATTTTTCTATAAATACACCCCCTCTCACCTTGTTTTCGTCACCAAGTTCATCAAAGAGAAAAAAAAAAAAAGATAAAGAGAGAAAAGAGTTGATGGGAGAATTGGGGAATGTTTTGTAGTGACTGAGCCACCACCAGAGCTCGCCGGAGTCGCCTCACGCAGTGATCACGTCCAGCTTGTCACCACCGATCGCATCCCTAGGTAACGCCGGAAACCGCCTTGATCTTTAAGTTTCATTTCGGCCGTTTTAGTAAAACACCCATAACTCCCTAACCGTTACGAATTTCGTGCATGCAAGACCATCATCGCGTTCCTCTCGTCGAGACGAATCCGTAGCCACCGAAATCGTCGAAATCGGAGCTCAGACGAAGCCATACGAGCCTCCAGAAGATCAGCCTTCGCGCGCGCGTGAAACAGATGCTCCGCCGTCTCTTCGCCGGAGCCGCCGCGCCCGGCCGCCGTCAGTTCGCCGCCGGGAATCCGCCGCCGCGTCACCACCGCACCACCGCCGCCGCCGGTGACTTTTCCAGTAAGCCACCGTCCCTCCGCCGCCGCCGCCGGTGACTTTTCCAGTAAGCCACCGTCCCTTCGCCGTCGCCGCCGGTGACTGGTGCCGGTGACTCGCCGGCGACTCGCCAACTCGGCCGAGTCGACTCGGTGAGTCAACTCGGTGACTCGGTCAACCGGTTGGTTTGACTGGTTTAAATTAATTGCGAATCGGTTAGGGTAAACCGGTTGGTTAAAATTAATTAGATTTCGGTTAGGGTAAACCGGTCGATTTAATTAATTAATTAATTTAATTTCGGTTAAGGCTAAACCGGGCGGTCCAATTGAAATCAATTTAGGATAGAGTAAACCGGGCAGTTAAGTTTAATTGATTTCTGGTCAAGGTTTGACCGGGTTGACCTTTGACCAGCGGGTTGACTTTTCCGTAGACTTTGACCAGACCCGTTTTCACCCGTTCGAAGGGCGTTTTGACCCGAAATTTCGCCCTGATTTCAGATTTGGAGTCTATTTGAGCATCTGGAGTTCATAGATACCACTTCTCTACATTTTCTACGGTGAGGGCTCTTTCCGAACTTCTCGTACCCGACTTAGGATTTCGAATAAATATAATTTATTTTTAATATGTTCCGTCTGCGTGAAATCGAGTCTGTCATTGCTTGTTTAGTTTAGGTTGATTGCTTAAACCGGAACTAGGGTGTTAGATGGTTCAACGTTGATTGCCTCACTTAATGCATTTTCTTAGTTAGAACTTTTTATGACGGATACAGAAACGTAATTATGTATGCCGGATTGTGTGGCGGTTACGGCCAGCTATAGTCGACCGGCTGGTCCGTAACCTGGAAGTGTCGATAAAACGTCTAAGGGCGGTGTCCGAGCACTATCTCGAGTGGAGTATATTTATTTATTTTTTTTGTTTGCCCTTACGGGGCGGCGAGTGCGCGGCTCGCTAGGACCATTGTTTGCATGATTGGGTACTTTAGGTACCGTGATTGTACGTATTAAGATTAAATTATTTTTATCCGTAATGCTATGTCTATGTCCATGAAATTCGGGATTAGCATCCCATACCTCACTGAGCGACTCCCCTGTTGCTCACCCCTCCTTCTTTCCCCTTTCAGGTGAGACCGCCGAGCAGGAGTGATTCTACTGGACGGATGCTTTTGAGTGCTTTTGGGCTTTTGGGCTTTTATCACTTCTACCGCTATCTACTTTTAGGCCTTCGGGCTTTTATCTATCGTTTATGTTATTTCGTATTTTCGGACTTACGGATTTATGTCGTTATTTATGTTTCGGATGTTATCGATATTTACGGATTTGTCCTTATGGTATTATGATGTCGAGGATGTTGACTTTGGATTATTTATAAATGGAGACGATTATTATTATTATGTTATTTTATTATTATCGGATTTTCGAGAGTGATGGGTGTCACAGTTTTTGGTATCAGAGCCGTGTTCCGTCCCGGTTCTGTCCCGAGATGGCGATTTTTGGAGACTCGGTTTTTATTCTGTTTTAATCGGTTTCAAATATTTTGGGGGTTTGGGTATTTTAAAAATAAAAACCAATAGCACTTCTCCGTTCGGTACACTCCTTTAAATTTTCAGCAGAAGTTAACAGATTTGTCTTCCTTTCAGATGCCGCCGAGGAGAGCTACCCGTGCCCAGATCGCCAGAGATGCTAGAGAGGCTCAGGATGAGCATGTTCAGCCCGCAGTTCCTCAAGTTGACCAGGAGACTATGAGACAGATGGTTCAGGATGCTGCTAGACAGGCTGCTCAGGAGGAAGTTCAGCAGATTGCTCAGGAGACAGCCAGGCAAGCCGCTCAAGAGGCTGCCCGAGTAGCTGCACAGGAGGTTGCTCGTCAGTTGGCTGCAGCTCAGCAAGGTCCTCAGGTTCATGTGCAGCAGGGTCCGCAGATTCAGGTTCAGCAGGCTCCACCAGTTCAGGCTCAGCAGGATCATCAGATTCCCGATCAGCAGGCTCCTCTTCCTCAGATCCCAGTGCAACATGTTCCAGCTCAGCAGTTTGCTCAGGGTGTTCAGGATCTACCGCCACCACCACCGACCCCAGGTTTACCAGGCTTATGATGAGACATTCTACAGATTGACGCGCCATATGAGAGACATGGATATGGAGCATTTTAGCGGGACAATAGATCCCATAGCAGCGCACGATTGGAAGTTAGCGCTTAAGCGGAAGTTGGAGATTATTGAGTGTCCACCGGAGTTGTCTCTCAGATTGACTATGCAGTACTTGCATGGAGATGCTCTTGTTTGGTGGGAAGGAATTCGATTGGATCATGATGGACCCGAGAGGCTTACTTTTGAAGATTTCGTCCGGGAGTTTGATAGGAAGTACTTTCCGGAAGAGGCTATGGATAAGCAGAAGAGTGATTTTGATCATATAAGCCAGGGGAGAGATGTCAGTAAGAGAATATGAGCGGAAGTTTAACCAACTTCGCAGATTTGCTGGAGGTGGTATTACAGAAAAAGACTTGATCAGGAGGTTTTGAAGGGGATGCGAGTGGATATTCGCAACTGATGTCCGTGTTGTTACTTACCAGAGATTGGGAGATTTGGTGGAGAAAGCTGCTGAACAGGAGGAAGGTTTGGCAGAAGAGAAGAAGCTTACTAGAGCAGCTCAGATTAAGTCTGGGAAAGCTCCGGAGTCCCAGAGGAGAGCAGGAGACCACTCGGGATCACCGAGATGTCCTCGTTGTCACCGCAGTCATAGTGGGCAGTGTGTGAGGTGCCTTGTTTGCGGTAAGCTAGGACACATTGCGAGGTATTGTCGGGTTAAGCCATTGGATGCGCCACCAGTCGGGCAGATTATCGCGCCAACAGCACCAGTAGCGGCAAACCAGTTTTGTTATGGCTGTAACCAGACGGGTCATTCGTCAGAGATTGTCCCAGGAGGGGCAATGCAGCGCTTCCACCACCACCGAAGCGCCTAGCCATCGCCCCACGTGTGTTTACGGTTGGAGATGCCCAGGGAGCCGAGCCGATAGCGGGTATGCTTCTTATTTAGACTTGTTGTGTTTTGAGTATTTTGGTTTTGTGGTTATCATTTGTAGTTAGTAAAAATCTCGTGTAGGATTGGTTTCGGTTGGAGGTGAGCCAGCTCACACCTTATTCTATTTAGGAGCTTCTCACAGTTTTGTGAGCCCGCGTTTGGTCAAATCATGGTCTTTCATGGTGTCTTCGAACCGAAGGCTAAGCAGATTCAGACCGCCGGTACAGAGAGATTGGGAACAATCGGAGTTCATCGTGATGTACCAGTTATGCTTGGAGGAGTTGACTTGCTTGGAGATTTGACGGAGATGGAGATGAGTTTCTACGACGTCATACTTGGGATGGATTGGTTGACTAGACATCGAGTTGTATTAGATTGCCCGGAAGCAAGAGTTAATATTCCAAGAGCAGAGGGGAAGATTACATTTGAGGGAGCCCAGACATATCAAGAGGTTTCTATCGTCTCCATGTTACGTGCAGAGGATTTACTAGACAAAGGAGCTGAAGGATTTTTGGCGACCATTTCGATGGTTAATGATGATGATCAGCAGGAGCTGCATGATATTCCAGTGGTTTCTGAGTATGCAGATGTTTTGAGGCCTTAAGGGGCCACCGCCAGCTAGAAGTGACGTTCTTACGATCGAGGTGGAACCAGGGACAGCACCAGTTTCACGAGCTCCTTACCGTAGCTCCAGCAGAGATGGCTGAGTTGGAAGAAGCAGTTGGAGGAATTATTAGATAAGGGTCTTATCAGGCCGAGTACTTCACCGTGGGGAGCACCAGTATTGTTTGTGAAGAAGAAGGATGGGAGTCTCAGGCTTTGTATCGACTACAGAGGGTTGAACAAAGTTACTATAAAGAATATAAGTATCCACTTTCCGCGTATCGATGAGTTGTTTAGATCAGTTGCAGGGAGCTTCATGGTTTTCTAAAGATTGACTTAGCGTCAGGTACCATCAAGATTGCCATAGCTGAGGGGGATGTGCGGAAGACGGCTTTCCGTACACGCTATGGACACTATGAATTTGTTGTCATGCCATTTGGGTTGACGAACGCACCGGCAGCATTCATGAAGCTAATGAATGATGTGTTCCGCGAGCATTTGGATAAGTGTGTGATCGTTTTCATCGACGATATCTTGATTTATTCTCGGAGTAGAGAAGAGCATGCGGAACACTTACGGATTGTGTTGGGGAAGCTTAAGAGAGCATCAATTTGTTTGCTAAGTTGAGTAAGTGCAGTTTCTGGCAGAGAAAGATTGGATTTTTGGGTCACATGGTTTCAGAAGAGGGATTTGCTGTAGATCTGGAAAAGATTAAAGCTTTTTCAGAGTGGCCGACACCTAAGAGTGCGACAGAGATCCGCCAGTTTTCTTGGTTTAGCAGGATATTACAGGAATTTTGTCAAGGGTGTTTTCTAGCCATTGCAAAGCCAATGACAAAGTTAACGGGCAAAGGACGTCAAGTTTGAATGGACAGATGAGTGCTCGGAGATTTTACTGAGTTGAAGCGAGTCTGACACAGACGCCAGTTTGGGCACTCCGAGGCCAGGATTTTCATACGAGGTTTACACTGATGCATCAGGTACTGGATTGGGATGTGTATTGATGCAGGAGGGTAGGTCATTGCTTATGCAATCACGACAGTTGAGGCCACATGAGGCTAATTATCCTACGCACGATTTGGAGTTAGCGGCCGTAGTCTTTGCATTGAAGATTTGGAGATCATATTTGTATGGAGAGAAGGTGAAGATTCTCACAGATCACAAGAGTCTGAAGTACATTTTTACTCAGACGGACTTGAACTTAAGGCAGCGCAGATGGATGGAGTTATTAGCAGATTATAATTTGGAAATCACTTATCACCCGGGGAAAGCCAATCAGGTGCAGATGCTTTGGAGTAGGCGCAGAAGTGATGTTTCAGTAACCAGA